>NW_027069825.1:130654-133455 GCF_002906115.3 Quercus suber
GGCCTTCCTATTGCCGCGTTGGTTGAGTTCACTTGGAATAAACTTGTTCAATATTTCCATGACCGGCGCAAAGAATACCATTTTGAGTTCTCAGAGGGTAAGAAATGGAGTGCACATGCCTTATCCACGTGGGAAGGAAATAAGCGTAAATCTGAGAAACACTATCTCAAGCCATTTAGCAATGAAGAGCTGATATTTCAAGTAGTTACCCAACTCAACACGTGTAGTGCAGGAGGAGGAAACCACAGTTATGAAGTTCGGTTACAGGACAGAACATGCAGTTGTGGGAAATGGCAAAACATAGGGATCCCGTGTTCACATACAATTAGAGTATGTGACTATTTGCATATTGATTCAACCACATATATTCACCCATGTTATGGTTTGAACAATGCCATTAACACTTATGAGCATGCATTTGTGGTTCCTAAGTCACAGTCATTGTAGGGGGATCCCATTGGGCCAAAGTGGTTGCCTAATCCAGCATTGTTACGGGCCAAAGGGAGACCAGTGATGTCAAGAATAAGGAATGAGATGGATGGAGTGAGGAATAAGGATCGAGAACGGCGATGGCGGAGGGAGGACACAGATTTGATAGAGAGTCAACCTAAGCAGACATGTGGACTATGTCATGCTTCCGGGCATAACCGCAGAAAATGTCCGCAGTCCCATGGCGCTTCCACAAGCGGTCATGTTCCATAGTAGGTAGGTAGATGCCAAGAAGTTATGCATTGGTTAAATAATTGTTGTTCATTCGATGTTTACCTAATGTTTACTATATTGTCTCCTAACGTGATTAGTCTACGTTTTTCAGGCATGCTTCCATGAATGACGTTTTTGTCCAGCGGACCTTTGATCTTAGGAGAAGTGACTACGTTGTATTGGCTCTATGTGAACTTTTTGCAGTTTTTGTTAAATGTACTTGTAATTCTCTATCCAATGTACCTCTATGAAGATTGTGATTTGAGTAGTACGGTTAGAATTGCAAATTAAGCATGGTTGCACATGTTTAAAACGTTGATACATTGAGAATGCCTTTTGTTGTGATGTAAATGCATTTGCATTGTAAAACTATATTTATGAATAGAGCGTAACAGTTTCTATAGCTTCGTGCCTAGCGATAACGCATTTTGATGTAATTTATGTGCATTTCCATTCTCAACTTCTTCATCTATGTTTCTCAGTAGGGGTATGTACACATTTCAGGAGGCCTCTCGGCCTGAACAGGGGATTTGCCAAAAAAAATTTCCCAGTGGAACTCGAGTTTCACTGGGAAAAACAGGGCAAAACAGGGGAGGCCTCTCGGCCTAAACAGAGTATTCAGAATGTCTGAGGTGAGGGACTTCAGAAGAACTCGAGTTTTATAGACTCGAGTTCTGTATCTCAATTTTCAAAAACTCGCTTTCTTTTAGCATTATTTTTTGCACTTTTTTTTTTTTTTTCAAAATATCACGTTTTTGTTTCTTTTGTACAAATGCAATTATTTGTTGGTAAGTATTGTGAACATCAAGGCACATCTGGCTGAAGTTATTTATCTTGTTATTTGTAAAAAAATTGTTCAAGAAGAATCTTATTTTTTTCACTAAAAAAAAAAAAAAGAAGAAAGAAAAGGAAAGAGAAGAAAATAAAAAGCTTATCTAGCCTTTCAAATTTAGGCACATACAAAAGTGCAAATCTGATTGGGAAGCACCTCCCAGTCTTGAAGCTCTCCTTCCATCTTTTTTTTTTTTTTGAATTTTTTTTAGAGTTTGTGTTTGGAAGATCAAACACAAAATTAAACAAAAAAGCAAAAACAAAATCCCTAACCCTAAACAATGAAACCAAAAAGGCTGAACCAAAGCAAAGTCTCATTAGAATTTTTCTTTATGTGTACCAACGACCAACCCGTCCAGCTATATAAAGTTTTGAACTTTATCCTCCTGATTTATTTGTTTAATATTAATAGGACTATAATTAAAGAATAGGATAGGACTATAATTAAACCGCGTTGATTACCTTTTTTTTGTCAAGACGCTAGGAGAAAATATATAGCTTGGAAAGTTCTTTTATTTATTTTAATCATATATTTTTTTTTAATTTATAAATTTTTAATTAATTAAGAAACAAAGGGCAGTCGCTGTAAACAGGCTAATTGTTGTCATTTAAGTTTTAGAGGGAGAAGTTAACTACCAAAACTAAAAATTCATGTCCAAGGAATACAACAACGTCTTAAGAATACAAAAATTCATGTCCAAAGAAACTAATGGTTGTGATTTAAGTTTTAAGCTCTTCGACCACTCTACTTCTAGGAATTTTATCGTCTTTCACAGCCTCAACGTCTTTTAATACAACAATCCCTTCATTCATTTCCTGTTCACCCACAATAACCATCCATGGGATCCTCGACTCTCTAGCACGGTCAATGTGCTTCATCATCCTTTTATTAACAAAATATTCGGCTTTCACTTTGGAATTCCACAGCTCACTTACCAGCTCTGCAGCTAGAGTCAAGTCATCCCCCACAATACTAACTACGACTTCAGTCTTTGTTGCACGTGGTGCCTGCCAAAACACCCAAAAGGAATGAAAGAACTCATCAGCCTCACCCCCAGGGTGCTAGATTATTAAACTTTGAGTTGCTAGTCAAAAATATTAGAAAGTCGAGGATCATATAGGTATATTATTAAGTATTATTATCACCTGGCTCTGGTCTTTCTGTAGCTGCTCCATTATAGCAAATACCCGCTCAATTCCAAGACTAACACCAACTGCTGGAACCTGCTTCGCACCAAACATACCAATAAGGTTGTCATAACGTCCAC
>NW_027069825.1:137998-145730 GCF_002906115.3 Quercus suber
GTTGCACGTGGTGCCTGCCAAACACCCAAAAGGAATGAAAGAACTCATCAGCCTCACACCAGGTGCTAGATATTAAACTTGAGTTGCTAGTCAAAAAATTAGAAAGTCGAGGATCATATAGGTATATTATTAAGTATTATTATCACCTGGCTCTGGTCTTTCTGTAGCTGCTCCATTATAGCAAATACCCGCTCATTCCAAGACTAACACCAACTGCTGGAACCTGCTTTCGCACCAAAATACCAATAAGGTTGTCATAACGTCCACCAGCAGCAATTGAACCAACCTGAGACAGCACAAGCAAATCACATCATCAGTACTTAAACACACACGACACATTTCCTGGGAACACATGAAGCATGTTTATCCAAATATAGCACTATCGGAGGACCATGCAGAATTTATCAAAAGATGGCAAATAGCTGTTGTTGCTGCCTGTAAAATAGCACAAGCACATCCAGGGATTAATTATTTTATAGATTGTTAAGTTCAATTTGTGCTGAAATGTAAATTTAGAAGTTGATTTTAGTTTTATTTCATTGTAATTAACAAGTGGGATTTGGACCCTAAGGGCGAGAGAAATTTAGTTTGATTTCTTGGTTTTCTCTAAAATATTGCAAAAACATATATGCTATGCATTGAGATTTGCAAATTTTGTAACATGTCGTGACTCTGCCATGCCATTCGTAATTAATTTTTAATTTTAAGTGCATGATGATCTTGTGAAATTTCTATTTAGACCCTAATATAACTTATCCCATTAAAATTTAATCAAGTTGATATTTGGTATCACAGATATGTAAAAATCAAATTACATATACCCAATCTATCAAAGTAATGAAGATAATATTTCAGAGATTTGGTAACAAATTGGAAAACTAAAAAAGAGCTTCATAGGAAATTACCAGAAGGTCATCCCATAGTGAACTTGTGAACTTACACTATATGAATTCACTTCATGTTGGAACTCTGTAATTTCTTTAAAAATGGATTCGTGAAGTTTTTTTTTTGTCAAATATATATTGTTACCGTAAGAGTGCAACTCCAAGAGCAAGAGTAAGATCCAAAGGGGTGATAGAAGCTAATTAAGTCACACACTTTGCACATCTTGGTCAACAAGTCGTGTTTAAAAAAAAAAAACAATTTATGACTGTCTTGTTCGAGCAAGATACATGAAACAGTTAGGCCACACGAGCGAACTTAAAAGTCCGCTTGAGCGAAACAGTTAGGCCACTCGATTCACATCTTCCAATAGAAATTTCTAGATCGCACATCTTCCAATAGATTCAAGACCTGGTTGTTTTTTAACAAATAGTCAATGATAAAAACCATTGTTTGGCTCACAATGTCAACCAATATTGCCAATATAAATTGATCTTTGTTGAACTTTCTTATTAATTTCTGTACATTTTTGTTTGCATGTAGTTGTGGTGATTCATACAACTTTCTTATTAATTCCTCTCCTTTATTGCATGTTGCGGTAGTTCTAAAAAAAAAAAAAAAAAAAAAACCTTCTTTAAAGAGTAATGCTACTGGTCCCTTTGGTTAAAACCGAATCCAAGTCCGTGCTTACAATAAGGCCCAAGTCCCAAAAGTCCGAAACACAAACAACCTCGAGGCTCCGATCCGACGCTCAACGAGAGGGAGAGGGCTCTCTTCTCTTCAGCGCCATTGGTATCTCAATTGTCAAGGTTGCTTATCTGTTGAAAATGAGTTAAAAGATGAATTTGTTCGCACGCGGATGATTGGCCTTATCAACTCAAAAAGTTTGGAATTTTTATTGAATGATCTAAGAGTTTCTTTGGTATTTTACTGGGTTTGCCCTTGCATCTTTTACTGAAGAGTGAAGACTATTACCTTGAAACATGGCTTTGGTTGATGTGACAAAATCTTGCATTGATTCCATTCGCCAGATATCAGAGCACATTGAAGATGCTACTCTTTACCTTGATGCTGGATCTACAGAAAGTTTCCAATTTATTGGGGCATTTTTTGTGTTGCTGGACCTTGGAGTACGTGTAGTTTGCAGTTTGGAGAACATGTGTTCTCTCGATGCGGTGGTTGATTGAAACTCAAAATCTGATGCTGCAAGGAAAATAGTGGTCATCACATCCCGTCTACTGAGTGACGCGCATCGGTATATTTTACGTTGCCTAAGCTACATTAGTTGCCCTTGATGAATCACATTGTGCCACATGGGATGCATTTATCAGTGCAGAGAAAATATTGACTGCTAGCGCTGAAGACACAACCCAGAGTCTTGCTGCTCAAATTGATGATCTTGTCAATAAGAGTGCTTTGGTGGGATCACATGGACAGAAGAATGGCAAAACAGAGCCTTCACATGGAGTACTTTCTTTTCAAGATGCTTTACTGCTTACAATTACTGGATATATGTTGACTGGTGAGAATTTCCCAACATCTGGGTCCGATGGTCCTTTTTCTTGACAAGAGGAGCATCTGTTAAAAGAGGCAATTGTGGATGCTATTCTTGAAAACCCATCAATAGCAAAACTAGAATTTTTGCATGGTCTAAGGGAAGACCTCTGAAATCCCTCATCTCCTGGGAGATAACCTTATCATTTCTTTTCCCTTGCTGTTGATCTTCTTCTACTCTTTTATATTTTTCGATGCGGTTCATGAGCTGACGCATGTTAGTTACTGGTTTACCAGTTAAGGACTTCCTCAAACCATGGTCAGTGGGGAGACCGAGTTTAAACGTGCTAAGGGCCATGCCATCAAAATTGCCCTCCATATCATTAAACATCTCCTAGTAGCTATCTGAATACGTTTTCAAGGTCTCACCCTCTTACATGCTCAAGGATAAAAGTGAAGACAGGGGCCTGGCCACTCTTCTACATGTGACAAAACGGGAACCAAATGCTTGAGTAAGCTCTCTGAAGGAGTCAATGGAGTCTGCTTCTAGACTGTTAAATCATCTCATTGCAACCGGTCCAAGACTGGAGGGGAAAACTTTGCACATCAGAGCCTCATCTCTGGAATAGATAGCCATCCTCTGGTTAAAGTAACTCACATGTTCCACAGGGTTCATTTTACCATTATAAATGGTGAAGGTTGGCTGGTTAAAACGCCGAGGAAGTCTCGCTCCTTCAATCCTATGCGTGAAGGGTGACCTAAATATTTGATTCAAGGCTTTGCTCATAGCATCGTTCCCTACACCTCCATGTGATGGGCTACGAGGTTGCCTCTTGCGATGGTGCTCCTCTTCATAGGAAAAGGATTCACTGATTAGTGTCCGAGATCTCTGCTCGTAAGTGACATCTTGCTCGTTACCCAAATCCTCATCAAAATGCAAAGAAATTCTTTTCCTCTTTGCATGGCGCAACTCCCTCTTTAGCCTCCTAATTTCCAGTTGCATGTTGTTGTTCTTCTCTACATGAGACACGGGACTTCCTCCATGTAGTTGACTTCGCTCAGGGTACGTAGTATGCACGCTGCCTTCACGATCTTGTCTCTACTCCAAATTGAGAAAAGGGTCTATGTGTTAGAACGCCCTAGATTCTGCTGATTGTTACCCTGGTTCAGCCATTATCAACTGTTACTTCTACTTTTGCTCAAACTCTTCTCACAGACGACGCTAATTGTAGGGTATATTTTTGTGGCCCAAGCCCAAAAGGTTTGGATTATGAGCCCAATGAACCCAGAACAATGAATTTGTAGAGAATGGGTGAAAGAGCTAGGCTGATTGTGGGCTAAACAATAGTTAACTACGGTACCAAGAAAGAACTGATAAATAACACACTTCAAAATCTTTCAATTTGATGTTCGAAGAGGAATATTATTGAATGAAAAATCAATACAAATCTCCAAAAGTCCTCTTCTTCTCTAGAAGCTTTTTCTTTATATAGCATCCTTCCTCGTCATCTTCATCGTCCACTTGTTCTTCATCTAAGTGTCCACTTGAGTATGTGTCACGTCAGATTTCTTCCTTAGCTTTCTGTGAGTAGTGGTAGCTGGATTGACACTGTTCAGGGGTCTTCTCCATATTAATGTGGCCAGAAAAGCAGATGCAGTGCATTTAATGTGATCGTGACAGCTTTTCCTTTTAGATATTTCTCCATTCTTCTTATCTCCAAGCATGTCCAAAATTTATCCAGATCGCTGAAGTCATTAGTAAGATCATTCGAACCCCCCAGATATTTGCTTGACCAAGAATCTTTACATCTGAGGAGAATGATCTCTTCGGAACGCTAGTACTCTCTTTAGACGGATCTTCTTCACTCCCAGATATCTTTCTTTCATGCGGAATACTCCTCAACAATTTTCTTCTCTTCGGACACACAATAACCTTCACATAGGGATTTGGGCTCAATATATAAGCTTGAGTTTCTACCCCCCACAGTAGTAATATTTTGACATACAAATTTTAATTCCTCTCGTTATATATTAATTGGTCATGAATAAAGATGAGATGTAGGCCATTCTATGGAAAATTAGGTATTCATTTTGGAATTTGTTTCCAGATTCAATATTTTGTTATTATAATTGGAACTGTTACATGATTTGCATTTTCTTACAAAATTCTAGGAGTTTGATGAACCCAGATGTTGAATATTTAGTGGCTATCATATCACAACCTTTTGGGCCATTGAAGCCATTTATCAAGTAAGCTTTGCCCGTTGCCTATGTACTAAGGGCTTATGCAAATTGGAAAACTACCCAGATTGCAATTCAATTATGGATAAAGTTTAATTACAAAATTGATTGTAGTCTTAGGCTACAAACTCACTCAATATCTTTTTATTGAAAGTGAATTTTGACAAATCCACCATTGAATTACATTTTTTTCTTATATTCTCCATGTTTGCAAAATTTCAAGAAAATTAAAAATCAATAGCTATGTCATCAATAAATTTTTAAATTGCAAGTTTTTGTAATTTAAAATTATGCATAAAATATAAGATTATAGATTATACAGTAAATAATATCCAATTGATATAAAAATTGGCATGTGTATTAAGAGCATAAAGAACATGTAATTCAACGGTTAGATTTTCAAAATATGTAGTAATATTTATTTTATTGGGTGAGTTTGTAGTTTAAGGCTACAATTAATTTTGTAACTAAACTTTGTCCTTCAATTATATCACTTGAAATTATTCAGCAAAAAACCCAAGCAAAATAAAAAAGACAAAGTTTATCTCCAAAATTGGTTATAGCCTAAACCTACAACCTTACTCAATAAAATAAATATTACTCTATAAGCTTATATTTTATATATAATTTTAAACTACAAAAACTTGTAATTTAAATAATTTATTGATAACATAACTATTGATTTTTAATTTTTTAGAAATTTTGCAAATATAGAGAATATCAGAAGAAGATGTAATTTAATAGTAGATTTATTAAAATTCACTTCCAATAAAAAGATATTGAGTAAGATTATAGCATATTAATGCTACAACCAATTAATTATCATGGTTTTTTTAGTGAAATTATGGTGTGCTTTTGTGTTAAAATCTCTTTTCTTGTCTTTGTGTGTTTGTTTCTCAAAAAAAAAAAAAGACCTTAATAATAGGCTACTGATGAAAGATAACCTAGACACTACCAACTTGAATAAAAAGACTAAAGTTACTGCAAATTAAAACATTCCAATAGACTCTATCTACCTAAAGACACAAACTTGTGTCAAGCAAACTTACTCCATAAACACTCAAATTTCCAACTAAATTTAGACTAAAATTAGAGCAAACTAATCAGTGTCGAAACTGGGATTGCCGCAATGATTGAACGTTGGTGTCGGAGTCTCGAGCGTCTGGTCTGAAATCCCAAGTTTTTCCTTGTACAAGTTCATGCAATTCAGATACTGATTCCAAATCAAAGTATCAGCATTCAAAGAGTTATTATCTTTCTCCGTCGTAGATTGGTCGTTCTCATAGTTTTCAATGTCAATTCTTTTGTTCATTATATCCTCTAATACCATGCTCCTTTCATTGACTATGTCCTCCCACTCCTTTTCTTTCTTTGTACGGGAACGCTTTACCGCTTCTCTGAGGGCGTTTGGACTCAGTGTTTTCTGAGTCCACGTTTTGCGTTTTGCTGTTTTTTTTTTTTTTCCAAGGTGAACAGTAAAGTCACATGATTTTACTGTTCAGAGACAAAATGTTTATGCACTGTTTGGCACTGTTCACGCACTAAAAAATATTAAAAAGGGTCCGACTATTTCACATTTAAAATTTTCTACAGTATTTTCAGTTTTCAGTTTTCAGTTTTCAGTTTCAGCAACAATAAGTTCAATCCAAACGGACCCTCTATTTGCTAGCGCTATCTCCTCCTTTTTCTCATCCATGAATTCATCAACTTCAGACCCCAAACTCACTTGTTGTGTTGACGACATGAATTTTCTCCCAAATTTGAAAGAATTAAGAAGGTTCAAGAGTAGATGTAGAAAAAAATATAATAAAAATACAGATATAGAATGCAATAAGAGAATGATAAGAATTTGACAGTAGTTCATGACTGAGCACAAGGAAGAACTCTAAAAGCCAAATAAAATATGAACGCAAAAAGAGAGACTTGGAGCAAAAAGAAAAAAATATGATGGTGGGTTTGAAGGTTTGAGGACAAGAATATTTATACTAATTCTTATGTATAATGTCGGTTAAAGATTTTTTTTTTTTTTTTTTTTTTTGAGATAGTCGGTTAAAGAAAAGCTTAATCCTACTAGATTTGTATTTGTAGTTAGTTGGCAATCAAATCTAGGGGGAAAAAAAAAACAAGAATTGCCATAAATTTTATAGCATTTAAAGCTATATACAATGTGGTTTTAAAAAATAAATAGTTTAAATTCTTTTACTATGATGTGAAGTTTGATTTACATGTAGCTCCTTAGGTATATTTTGATCTTATCCTTTTAATTTTTCCCCAAGTAATTAAAGTAAAGTCAATTTTCAGATTTCTCTCCATAAATATAAATATACTAGTTAAACCCATGCGTTGACGGTTTTATCATAAACTTATATAATATATATTTTATTTGATAAACAATAACCAAATAAATAATTATTATAATAACAAAAGGAATATTTGTTATGTAAAGTACTTTGTTTGGGTTGTTGGAATGATTAGGGGGAAAAAGAAAGAAATTTTAATGTTGGTTTTTTTATTTTTCTTTGTTTGGGTATTGAAGAAGTTGTAGTAAACTAAGATTAATACATGTATCTGGCTTAGTTGAGAATTTTCTGGAAATTGAATTTTACCAAACCAGAAGCACAAATTGTGATACTCTTAGCAGGTATTTTGAATAATTGGTAATAGTAAGAAATAACGAAACAATTAACTATTATAATAAAAAAAAAAGTAATAAAACTATTTGGCATAATAACTATCAAATATAAATGATAACAACTAAAAAAAAATTATTATTTTGTAACATATCAATTGTGTTCTAATGAGTATTAAAATGTCTATTGGTATCATAAAATAATAATTTAAGATATTATAAAATTGAACTAAAATAAATAAGTAATTTTAAAATTGTACTAACCTTTTTCTTAACTCTATGACCTCTGGAATATCTAAATTCACATACAACTTTGAAGGGTTTGTAGAAGACAATGATAATTTCCCTACCATCATCATTCATACATAAGTAGTTTAAATTATGATGTTTAAACACATTTCATGTATATCAAAAGAAAGAATTGCTTACTCATATAAGTCTTAACAATGGTTGATGTGATAATTATAATAGGCCGCACAGAATTAT
>NW_027069825.1:150853-270184 GCF_002906115.3 Quercus suber
TCTTCGCAGTACTTCAAATTCACATTATTGGGTATTCCATAGTCAACAATGAATTTGTTCATCATCTCATCGGACTCGACCAACTTCTTAAACTTACCCATTCCCCAAAGACAACTAAAAGCTCTAAAAGAGAAAAGGAAGAATGAAATCAAGGAAATTTGGGGTCACTAGAAAAAGGAGACTTACAGAAGTATGACGATACCCTTCAGATAGTATGCGAGTCGAACCAGATTCAAACTATATGCATCAATAATTATAAGCGCGAAAATGGTGAAACCAGGCGATTCAAACAGGTATTTATACTCTCCCTTAAGTTCCCCAAATGAAACCGCTTGCTCATAAAAGCAAAAGATCATGCCGTTGAAAGTGGGAAACGTGGTGCCGCCAAAATTTAATGTGGGCACCCATTAAGTCTTGAAACGCTAAAAATGCGCATCGGGCAGTCAAAAAGCCGCCAGCATCAGTATAAACCAAAGTGGGGCAATTCGTCCAATGGACCCGCATGTATCAAAACCCTCCTCCCCGTTCGAGGGAACGTGCAGCAGAGTTTTGAGGGGCTATTGTGGGGCCCATGGGCCTGATAGCCTCGGCCCATCATGTAGCAAGCCCAAGGCCCATGCCGAGAAGCACAAGCTATTTTGGACTAAAGTGGGGGAAAGCCTATTTTCCCAATCCACGCCGAGGACTACCTTATCCTCGGCCTGACAAAGGTGATTTTGGAGAGAGGCTAACCCCAAAGTAAGCTGTCACTCTCGCATTTAATGCACTCAACTAACCCCCCTGGCCGCATTAATGGGGAGGTAACCCCTTGGCAGGATAACGTTGATCAGAGTGAACCACTTGAGTACCGATAAGGCATCTGATGGGACGGACGGCCAGAAGAAAGGCAAATAGATGATCAACAGATGGAAGCAGGAGATAGGAAGATGAAAACTATAAAAGAAAAGCTAGTAAAGCAAAAAGAGGGGAGGGGGAGAAAAAAAGAAAGAACAAGAAGGCCTCCTCGGCCTGTGGCCGAGGAGCATCCCCCCTATTTGTAAAGAAACTCTTAGTATTTTTTATGAGAAAAGTTCATGCATGGTGATCGACGGCCAGCACCTAAACCTGTCAACTCACTCTCTATAAATTTATTGTTTGGCTTATTGGGCTAAAAACCCATCACTCAGGGTCAATCCAAATTGAGTCCCTACAATAAGTAATATATTCATCAATATCTAACTAACCTGTTATCTTGAAGTTCAATTAGCCTTTTGTTCAATTTTTTCCCATGCACCTCTATCTTTTCCATGGGAGAAATTCCTACGATTTCTCCTATTACATCTACAAACGGTAAAGTGATTAATCAAAATAATGAGTTATGAAGATAATAGTATATAAATATATTTTAAGTAGGGGTGGCAAAATCAACCCAAACCCATTTGCCCACCCAAACCCACCCACTTAAAATAAACCCAAACCCACCCAATTATTAGTTGGGTTAAATGGGTATTAACCCAATTAAACCCAATTAACACTAATGTTTATTGGGTTTTAATTGGGTACCCAATTACCCAACCCCAAAACTACTAAAATTACCAAAAGACCCCCTCAACCTAAAAAATGACCAAAATACCCCGAAACCCTAAAAAAGACCAAAATACCCCCGAAACTCAAAAAAAGACCAAAATAACTCCGAAACCTAAAAATGACCAAAATACTCCTAAAAACTCAAAAAATGACCAAAATACCCCTAAAACCCAAAAAATGACCAAAATACCCCAAAAACCAAAAAAAGACCAAAATACCCTTGAAATCCAAAAAATGACCAAAATACCCCCAAAACCCAAAAAAAGACCAAAATACCCCCGAAACCTAAAAATGACCAAAATACCCCTGAAATCCAAAAAATGACCAAAATACCCCCGAAACCCAAAAATGACCAAAATACCCTTGAAACCTAAAAATGACCAAAATACCCCCGAAACCCAAAAATAACCAAAATACCTNGGTACACCTTCCTCATGTGGCATATGTGTGGTGGGCCTTGTACTTCTGGGCTGGACTGCTTCCTGCCGCGTTACAGCCCAATAGTTTTGGGGTAGGAGAGTCGGGATTGACTTGATTGGAACTCACCTCAAGCTAGAACCCCTTTTGCTAGGATCTTGGTCACATGCCCACGGTAGAAAATGCTATCACAAAAGTGTTATAGTAAGAGGGTATAATATGATAAAATAAGAGGAACATATTTGTTGTTAGTCAAAGATGATGATTAAACCATTTTCTTGGTAAAGGGAAAGAAACAGTGACATGAGTACGACAAGAAAACAAAAAAGGTTAATAACAACAATAAAAGAAAAGGAAAAGATATTAATGCTTTATCAATTAAAAAAAAAAAAAGGTTAGTCTGTCGTGCTTGTTTTCTTAAGAGACTTAAGTCCAAGAAGGGAACCACTCCTCAATGTGGGCAATCTCATAAGGGAATCCTGCTACGGAAATTGCTCACTTTGAAAGAATGGGCCTATATGGCTTATTCTCAAATCCTTTAATCCTCGCTAGAGAGCAGGCTATTGGGAGGGAGAGAGGGGAGTAGCCTATTGGTGCATGCCCATTATCACACTCTTGCTTCCTTACTCTCTATTTTTTTTTTCTTTCTTATTTCTATGTTATCTCTTTTCTTTCTTATCTTTTGCTTATTTTCTTACTTGCTTTTCTTTGTTTTATCTCTCGTGCTTGCCTCTCCTTTTACTGTGCGAAGCCAAGGCGTTTTTATACTACCTGTTGTGATGGGTTTTACTATTTTACCCCTCAACTACTTTTGTCCTGGTGTGGGTGTCTTTCCCAGACCACCCACTGGTCTGTTGGCTACCCAGTCATCACCACTTTCCTGTGCTGGCTGTGCCACGTTCCATTCTTAGAAAAAAGAGTTTTATTTTGCTTTCTTACTCTCCGTGGCATTCCCATCCGGATAAGGGTTTGGTGTTCTCTCTTACTAACTCCTATGGCATGCACCTGGTGACTCCAGCTTATCTTTCCCTCTTTTGGGTGGCATGTCATCCTAGTAGGACATTTCCCCCAAAAAAGCTTGAGCGGGAACCCCAGAATAAACTTCCCCCTTCTCCCCACCACCAGACCACATCCTTTCTTACCTTTGACCCATGGCCCACTACTCTTGTATTGGCTGGGTACAAGTGGGTGGTGTCTGAGTCTTGTGCATGCTCCACTTCCATATGAGTTCACAGCCTGTTTGCCGTTCATGCGTTTGTCATGGCTTGGGGACTTTTCTGGTCTTTGTTGCACATTCCGCTACTCATTTTTAGCATTTTGTGGCATGGCTAAGCCACTAGGCCTTCGTTCTTTGTATCTCGCTTATTCCCTAGGCTGGGTTTTTGCTTGGGCATGGGCCTTTTCTTCTTCAATCCAACTCTTGCCTTCTCTTTCTTTT
Organism: Quercus suber; assembly: GCF_002906115.3. Classification (NCBI taxonomy): domain Eukaryota; kingdom Viridiplantae; phylum Streptophyta; class Magnoliopsida; order Fagales; family Fagaceae; genus Quercus; species Quercus suber. Next base: position 154,275 of record NW_027069825.1, read on the forward strand.
AGTTTGTGGGTTGGCTGACATTCCTGCCATGCCGTTTCATTGCTTTTGCCATGTCATCATTTGACTTATGCTTGTTGGGCCTCCTTTGGGCCTGCAGTATACTTTTCCTTTACTTAGTTCACGTTGTCCCAATACTTCTGCTGGGTTAATTCTCATGCTATCTTGGGCTTCCCTAGCCTACTTTATTTCTTTGGGCATCCTCGGCCAGCTTCATTCATTTGGGCATTCTCGACCATTCCAAGCCTTCATTCCCATGAGCTTTTGCTAGATCTTTCGGGCTTCCCCAGTCCAATTACTATATCCTTTACTTTCAGGGTTTATTGGCCTTTTTACCAATCTCATCTACTAATTCCTTCCTTTGGGCTCCTTCAGCCCATTTTTGCTTGCTTTCCACTTCTTATAATTCCCATGGGCTTACTACTTCTTTCTTTTGGCTCTCTTAGGGCCGCTTGCTTTCTTTGGGGTCTTTTTACTATTTTATAGGCTTATGGACCATTATTCCTTGCCATTCGGGCTTAATGGTTTTCTTCTCACTTTGCTAATTCTTCTTTCTTATTCTCTTCCATATTATTGGGCTTTTTCTTGTTATTGGGCATTTTCTTGTTATTGGGCCTTCTTGTCAAAGTGGACCTCAACAATACGTTGACTACATTTAAAACTCCATAAATTAACTCATTTATAAGCATGATTAATATTTGAATGTGGGAGTGTTAATGCCCACTTTGGCAAGGAGGCCCAATAATAGGAAGAAACCCAATAAATAAAGAAGAAGAATTAGCAAAGTGAGAAGAAAACTATTAAGCCCGAATGACAGGAATAATGGTCCATAGGCCTGTAAAATAGTAAAAGGGTCCCAAAGAAAGCAAGCGGGCCCAAGGGAGCCCAAAGAAAGAAGTAATAAACCCATGGGCATTATGAGGAATAGAAAGCAAGCAAAAATGGGGTGAAGGAGCCCAAAGGAAGGAACTAGTAAATGGGGTTGGTGGAAAAACCAATAAATCTCGAAAGTAAAGGATATGGTAATTTGGACTGGGGAAGCCCAAAAGACTTAGCAAAAATGGGCTAGGGAAGCCCAACCAAAAAGACAAACCCAAAAATTCAATGAGTTGGAAGAATTGTAAGAATCACCCTCACTTCATATAATTCGTTTATTAGATCCTTAAAATGAATCACTTGTTTGGTTATTGATGCTGGTAACCTCTGTTTTTTAATCTTGTATATGGATTATCAATCCGATCAGTGTAAAAAAAAAATCCCTTTTGAGACTCAATCTCCATGCTACCAACATGAGTTCTTCAGCGCCTTTGATCCCGAAAAGCATATTATTTTTTTAAAATAAAATTGTAAATTACAACTCATAAAGTTTGGATTGATATTTATTTTGTGCTTAAAGTTTTAAAATTTTTAATTTGGTTACCTAACATTACCAATTTTTTGATTGGGAAATGGGAACCCTTCTGTCCATGCCTTCATTAAGTAACATCTAAGCATGTTATGTATACTAGATGAACCAATCAAATCATGCCACGTCAAACAAATATTGTCAAGTCAATTAAACAACATCAAAAAATTAAGGGGTAACTACATTCCCTTCCCTTGAGTTTTGGAGATGATATTCTACTCCAAATTTAAAGGGAAATTTTTTTTTCTCTCATTGACATCCGATTAACTAAAATTTTGTTAAGCCCTTTACTTAAGGGAAAGTTTTAAAAATTATCCTCAATTTCAAAATTAAAATTCATTTATTGTTTTAATTTTTAAATTGAAGTGTATTTTAAATATTAAGTATGCATTTTACTTATTATTATTTTTTCAATGGGTTATGGAGAAATTTGTTGTTGCAAGAGTTTTGGTGCTTAATAAATTTTGTATTTTTATTCTAAATTTTTTAGTTATTTTTTTTATTAACAATGCTTAAGCTTTTGTACAGAAATTCTTATAGAAATGCTTAATAAATTTTGTATTTTTATTCTAAATTTATTAGTTATTTTTTTTCTTAACAATGCTTAAGCTTTTGTAAAGAAATTCTTATAGAAATTTAGAATATTTCATTAATAATATAAACAAAAGGTGGAGAGTGTTAATTTCTTTAAATCTCAAGGGAAGGGTGTGTTTTTCCTTTTAGGTTCGGGGTGAAATGTCATTCTTCCAAACTTCAAAGGAGGGGTGTGTAATTAATTTTTTAAAAAAAATTAAAAAGCTAAAAAATAATCTATAATAACAAAAACTAAAACAAAACAAAAAAGGAAAATAATTTTATTCTCTTGCCATCCAAACAAAACCCAACATCTTAATTTCTAACACAAAATTAAACAAGAGATTTAGAATTACTACAAGTTCCTTCAAACTCAAAATCCCATCACCAAATTATTCACAACCCACTTTTGGATCTTAGTTTTAGTTCATAGTTCATTCCCAACCCAAGCTAAACATTTGTGACAAGATCATCCAGAAATGAGTGAAAATTCTAGTGCTATATTTAGCTTATGAGAAAATGTAGTAGATTTGAAAATATTTGGGAATGAGAACCAAATTGGTGTTGCACCGATCCCATTAAGAAAATAATTTTGATTTCATATGGTTTCTACTTTCTAGGTAGGTGGACATATGGAAACTGGAAAGTAATTTCCATGCCACATCAAAGTAATTTATTTATTTATTTTTGAGAAAAATGCAAGAATGCATCAAGGAAATTTTGGTCCACTAAAAACCCAAAATATAAAATCATTCAAACAATATCTTAATGTTAATATGTAAAATGGGCCTATCGACCATTTTTCCACATTCGATAGCAATTCGTTAAAATCTCCCACAAGAACTATGCTTAGTTAATTTAGCTTTTTATTTTTTATTTTTTACATTTTTTGAAGGGAATAGTATAGACCAATTTTGAAAAGGAGGTGAAGCATAAGCATCAAAATGGATTCAAATGTAATCTCTTATGGGGACAAAGAAAAGGTAAAATAAATATATAATTACAAAATAAAAAAGTTCATGACTCTGTGGAAAGGACCAAATCTGCCATATAACACCATTTTTTTAAACATATTCATTAGTAAGCATGTTTTCAAAACTTATTAGCAAAATAGCATCTTGACTCAAGTTCCATGTGCAGCAAAGTTGAGGTAGAAAATTATCCATGTGAAAAAGCACAACATTTATCAACAAACTCAGAGAGAAACAACAAACCCAGGCTAAGAGATTCACTCTAGTGCCGAGATCAACAAACCCAAGCTAAGAGAGCTTTTATGATGCCAAGATCGTGATTTTTGGGTTTGGGTTTTTGAGAAACAAGTTTGGATGTTTGAGAAATGAGAAGAAGAAGGAAGAAAGCTAGGGAAGAAAAAGAAGAACACGGTGGAGGGTTTTTTTGGGGGGGGGGTTTTGGGTTTTTGATTCGATCAGGTATTTGTTTTGGGTTTTGTTCTTGGGTTTATGGGGCTTTGAAGTTTGAGAATGGAGAAGAAGACATGCTAGATGTTTGGGAAAGTAGAAGAAGAACATGTTGGAGTGTGGGATGGCAAGATGATGGAGAAAGAAAAAAAGAATGAAGGAAGAAGAAAACAGAGTAGGAACTCGAGTTTTAGAGACTCAAGATGCTAGTTTGGTAATATGTTTTGAAAACATACTTACAAACAAAATATTTTTCAAAAATGGTGTTATATGGCAAATTTGGCTTGTGGAAAGTGGGGTTGGTGGGTAAAATCAGTGTGAATTATGAACTAATAAGGTTGCACTTGTACTGGGTGGATTTAATTGACTACAGTTGGCACTTCAAAGCATGAGCATTGGGGGCCCCAAATTGCAAATTTATAGCATCAAACCATAAAAAGAGTGCATTACCCAAGTGTCTATTTGCTAAAATTTTTACAATCCTACTATAGTAGGGTTCTAGTTAGAGCATCTCCCATAATCTCTCTAAAGCCATTTTTGAAGAGTAAGAGTATCCACACTGGTGGTATCAAATTACTAAAATGCTATTTTTGGTGCCACAAACTACAAAAAGTGTGCTACATTGGTGGTCCTATATGTAAATTTTTTTTACTCATTAGCTATAGTGCACAGTCATCTATAGCTATGCACCGTAACTTAAATGTTAAAGCAAAATATTTTATTTTATTCTCCCTCCAATTGAATTAATGTTTCTTTCTTCTTCTTTTCTCTTCCTGTTACACTCACTCTCTCTTCGTTTCACCCAAGCTCTCTCTTCGTCTCACCCAAGCTCTCTCGTCGGTTCTTTCTTCCTCTATCTCCCCTGCCCATCTCTTACCCATCTTTCTTCCTCAACTCGCTATTGACCCAAGCCCCAAGTCTCCGTTGTCAACCCATTTTAGCATTTGTGTTTGTGTTTTGGCATGGGTTTCGGTGTTTGTGTTTGTGTTTGTGTTTTAGCGTGGGTTTTGGGATGGGTTTTTTGTTGTGTTTGTGTTTCAGGCTGGGTTTCGGCCTCTTTCTACACATTGTGAATATGAGGTTTTGAAATTTTTGACCTGGGGCAAATTCATGTAGTTCATTCACAAGGCCCAAAATAGACCCTTAATTATGGTGATGAAATTCAACTCCACATTTTTGTCTATTCAAAATCAGTGCACTGCTTATTCTGAGATCAATTTTTTTTTTTAGATCTACTCTCTCTGGTTGTGTGGTGTTTAATGTTCTGTGCGGTGGTTTTGGTTGTGGATGTGTAGTAGTTTCCATGGCTGTGGGCATGTGGTGGTGGTTGTTATGGGTGGTTGTGGCTGTTGTTTATTGCAGCGGATATATTATTTTATTGTGTTGTTTATATTATTTTAATGTGTTGATTACTATAAAAAAAAAAAAAAACCATTGATATTGGGTGTCTTTGTTGAGATTAGTGCCCTAGAATCCTATTATATGATGTTATGTATGATATTATGTATGACATGATATATGATTTAATATTGTAATTAATAAAGTGTTTTATTATTATCTAAAATAATGTAACATGAATATTCGGACATTAGCATATAGTCCATGAGATGCATAGTATGTGATTTATGTGAAAAGTCACAGAAGATATAAATCACAAGTTCTTTGTAAACTCAGAATTTTAGTTCATAGTCGGTGATGAAATTGGGTATTTCATTTGCTAAGACTATAACATGTTAACTAAGATGATTTGTCTTGATCATAAAAGTGGGGACTTCTAGTTGATATGTTGATATGTTTTAAGAGTTAAGATATATTGAACTGGACCGCTGTGAGATTTATTATTCTCATAATGACTGTCAAATGAATAATAAATCTCACGACTTATATTTACATGAACTCTTAATCCTGAGAGAATAATGAACACATGACATGAACTGTAGGTTGTTTTGATATATCAGGGGTGAGATCTAAAGTAACGGTTAAGACCTCAGTATGTTGGCAGCCACATTTAGTGTTGATGGAACAATATTCTCAAGATGAAATTTATAATCTCTAATGGAGATACAAAATATTCCCTTGAGATAAGTTTAATGGGTTGTTATTCAGAATGTTAGGTCTAACTACTTTAGTAAATAGTTACTAAAGTATATATTTATGAAATTGGATTTCATAAATATATGATGAATAACTTAAAGGATTAAACTGGGTACTCAAGGATTAAGATGTAGTAATTTACAAAGTAGCAGTCTACTTTCATAACTTTGTATTACTACGAATATTTTATGAAGGGGTTTCATGTATAATAAAGTCTTGGAATATAATTTATTAATAAGGCATAGAGTGTAATTATATTTATATAGTGGTATTAAATATAATTAATGGTAATTTTGGACTTGTCAAGAATTGACAAAAAAGTCTAAGGCCCATTGAAGCTAGTGTTTTAATGGTCCCTTTTGGTCCCACTTCAAGCCACATACTAAAGCCTAATTGGAAAGGCCCAATAGGGCAGCCCAATTAGATAATCAATTAAATATAAAGGGAGACACATACAGAATTATTCATTAGAAAAAAAAAAGAAAAAATAAATAAAAAAAGACACCATTGTGAAATGGTGTGTATGTGTGAGTGAAGCCACTCGATTATTTCTCCCTTAGAAACTGATTGAGAGACCACACATCTTGGGCGTTAGTGGAATTGGAGTGAAGATTGAAAGTGTTCTTGAGAACATCTGATATTTGGTTTTGAAATTCACTGCACCAAGGTACACTTTTTTGTTCTATATTCTGAAACTTACACAATGCATGTTATCAATTTTGAATGAAATAGATCTGTTAATTTTCGCTGCGTACATGTATATTTCCAACAGTTTTGTAAAGTAAGGTGATAAAATAGGTAAAGTAAGTTTTTGAGGAGCTAAAAGCTAAAATTTTTAGCTTGACCAATGTAGATGCTCCAAACCCACAAAAAACACCCTCCAACAGCCTCTCTAACTATATATATATATATATATATTAGAGTTGTTACAGTAGCTCTCTTCAACTAGAGAGTACTGTAGCAACTACTGTAGCAACTCCAAACATTTTTCACTTTTAAAATTATCATCGGTTGAATAAATAATGATTCTTTCTCTCTCATCCCTTTTCTCTATCGTTCTTCACTCTCTCTTACTTCTTTATCTCAACGGTTACAAAGTAAAACATACCACAATCAGAACAAAAACACAAAACATAATCGAAAGATTTGAAACACAAAACTATCTTTCTCATAAGCCTAATGAAATCAAAACAATAAAAGCAAAAAAGAAAAAAAAGAAAGAAAAAGAAGACCCATTTGGGCCACATTTTGTTGGTGATAGGGAGGAGGACAAGTGGTTGTGGAGGCGGAGCAAATCAAGAAGATGAAGATGACTTAACTCTCTGTCCGATGTGAAGGATCTTCGTAGGTCTTTGTTCTCTCTCTCTCTCTCTGTGCCTGAGTTTTTGAGTTTCAGCTTGTGGACACCCTGGTTTTTCCTGACCCCGGGCAGTTAGGGGCCGTCACACATTGGGTCCTTGGCGACGTGACTCGTGGGTGATTGTGTATCTAGAGTGGGGTGTGTGTGTGAATCCCTTTTTCTTATTTTATTTTTAGAAGTCGCAACCAACCATTGGTTTTTTATTAGGTGTGATCGGTCATCTAGATGTCTAATTTATTTTAGGTTACCTAAATAACTAAACCAAATTTTAAAGGTTTATTAATCAAGGTAAACCAAACGTCTTTGAACCAAAGATCTTGAGTTCGGAAGTTTGGTTACATATGGGGAAGGTGTTAGGTACCCCACAACGCCTATCCAAATGATAGTATCTCATTTTAATTTATTGCCAACGTTAACTTTTTATAAAGAAATGGAATACTTGGTATTTTGATTTTTTTGAAAAGGTTTTTGCAAACAATATACATATATATACACGTGAGTAAATATTTACATATATCTAGCATATGAATAATAGCTCCTCGACAATATATACAACCAAAACATGCAAGATATGTACATAAATAACATGTGACAAAAGCATATAAACATATTATACAATAACATGTGAATATCTATTATATTCATAGCTAGTTTGTGAATACTAAGCTATACAAAAACAAATACGATAAAATGAAAGGAGAAGGTTGGAAGAATTGCATCTTGTTGTCATCCACCATTTTCTCATTTTTTGTTCATGCAAAAAAGATGACAAAAGAAGCTTGTTAGGGTCAAATATATTAGAGACAAATGTAAGCTTATTGGGTGTTCAAAGACTCAAAGAAATGAGCCTTGAACACAAAACTCACAAACTACCCCTATTATAAGAAAAGAGTTAGAAAAAGAAAAAAAAGAAAAAGAAAAAGCTACCAAGTTAACTTTTATTATTTTGGGAAAGCACATTTTTCTTAGAAAAGATATTATTATAATAATTATTATTATTTTACGTGTTCAAAGTTTCTTTTTAAGAAAACATTTTCATAAAAAAAAAAAAAAAAAAAAATCCTTTTTGAAAACTTTTATTTTTTTTTGAAGGAAGCAACCCCCTTTTTTGAAAACATGTATTTTTTGAAAGAAGCAAATTTTTTTGAAAACCTTCCTTTTTAAAAAACAAATATTTTTGACATATAAAAAAACTTTTTTGACATCACCTTCTTTAGAAAAACGTTTTTGAAAACATTTTGGGGAACATTTTATAACAACAAGACTTTGAAAACATTTCTTTTGTTTTGAAGTTTCGGCTCTCCTCTATAAAAATTTGTTTATTTTTATTTTTGAAAACAGTTTTCGGAAATAAGTAAACATATTTTTGGTTTTTCTTTTTTTAAAAGGGTTTTGAAAACAGTTTTTTTTTTTAAATAGATTTTATGAAGCATTTTTTTATTAAAAACAGTTTTTTTTTTTTTTTTTTTTTTGTTTAAAACTGTTTTGAAAACATTTTTTTATTATTAAAACAGTTTTATATCTTATTAAAAAAATTTGAAAATAAAAAACGTATTTTTTTTAAAACACTTTTTTAGAAAACACTTTTTTTAAAATTTTTAAAAAGTTTTAAAACAATTTTAAAACAGATTTTTTTTTTTTAAAGCACCTTTGAAAAAACTTTTTTTTTTAACAGAAGCATTTTTGAAAACACTTTAGAAAAATATATTGAAAACAAGTGGGCTATTTTTTTTAGGGTTTCATCAGGTTTCCTTTTAAAAAAAAAAAAATTCTTTGAAAACCTACTCTTTTTTTTAGAGGAGAGAGAAACATGAAGAAAAGCTTTTATTTTGAAAACTTTTGAAAGACAAAAGACATTTTAAAAAAAAAAAAACCTTAAAAAAAAGGAGTTTATTTTAAGAAAAAGTTGGAAAAAGATTTTAGAAAAAAAGCATTTTCTTAGAATAGGGATGTAGGGGAGATGTATACCCAAACATTTTTCTTTGTGGCACATTATCGACAAGAAAAATAACGAGACAACAATATAAAATAAAGTAAAGAAAAATAAAGCTTGAAAAGTAAAGACTTGAAATGTAAAATTTGAAATTTAAATGACAAGAAAATAAAAGCTTGGAATGTAAATGACATAAAAAGTAAAAGCTTGGAATATAGTAAAGTTGATTTAAAAGGTTTTTTTTTTTATTTTTTTTAATTTCCCCCTTTAATATAGTCTAATCTCTTTCAAGCCTTATGAATCTTTCAATATAAAGAAGTGGGAGTTCTAAGTCATCACTACTCTTATGAGACATCCCATATTGTGTTCTAATGGAGGTTTAAACACCATTAAAAAGGAATAGTAGAAAATCTTTTTTTTTTTTTTGTGTGTCTAGATATAATATATATATATATATGTGTGTGTGTGTGTGTGTGTGCGCGCGCGCACACTATATAGTGCAATAAAAGTAAAAGGGAAGGGGATGTGCAAGAAAATAATGGGATGACAAAAAAAATTAAAGGGCAAACGAGGAGTGCAATAAAATAAATGACAAGAATTTAAGGGGGTGAGGATAGCAACAATAAGATATATAACAAGAATATTGAAATAGAAGGTTAAAGATGAACACAAAATATACAAGAACAACAAGAGAATAAAACAAGTATTATAACAAGATAAAGAAAAGATTTATATATATATATATATATGAAGAGATGATTACAATATAAAGAGGGTGGGATGGGTTTAGTTGTTAAGGAACTAAACCCATTCCAAAACCTTACCCACAAAATACAACAAGCAAAGAAAGGATGAAGTTTTTTGTGTAGGGTTTCCTAGAGAGAAAGAAAGTTTTTTTTTTTTTTAATTATATTATGTTTCTAGGTATTTTTGGGACTCTCTCTCTCTCTCTCTCTCTCTCCTACTTCACTCTATTTTTTCCTCACTATTTTCCCTAGATTTTCCTACACACTTTCACTCACAATTTTTGCATCATTTTTCCAAAAATGCGCTAGGGGGTATTTATAGAAGGAATGAAGAAATGGGGGCTAGCACTAGTGTATAGGGTACACTAGTGCTAGTTGCCCCTTCAAAGAGGCGGCTAGCATTGGTGTACCGTGGTAAACCAATGCCAACTCCCTTTTTATCCGCCACGTTAATTTTTTTTTTTTTTTTTTTCTTGATTTCTGGCTTGATATTTGCGGCTGTTTGGAGGCCTTCCGAACTCTGTTTTCTTTGAATTTTATATGCACAGAAAGCTCTAGATGTCTAGTTTACAATGGTCCTAGTCTAGTTTGTTTTGGAGCTACGATTGTCAAGATATCGCTCAGAAGGAAGGTGACACAAAGTTGAAAATTCTAAACGTCTTTTCTTGAAAAATTCATATCTTTCAACCCGAAGCTGATATCGTCGAGCCTTTTTAATGAAAATTAGCCAGGAACTTTTTCATAAAGATGGTCCAACCTGTTTGTCCCAGTTCTTGACCAATCAGTCAATTTATTGCACAAAGTTGGGTAAAAAACTGTCAGCTTTCCTGAAAAATACAGTGAAGATTTTATTAGAGTTTTGGTATTTTTATGATATCTCTTCATCTTAACTCCAATTTTGGCCGTAAACTATCATTTCAAAGGGAAAATATGCCCTACGAGATAGTCAAAATTCAATATGATCCAATGGTCGGATCAAAAAGTGAACTTTTTGACATACCCGATTAGGGTTTTGGTCATATTTGTTGTAAAATAATTTTTCAAATGTTGTGACTTTTTGATTCACCGTTTAAACATGTTGTATTTATTTTTACCCTTTTTGGCTTTGAAATTCATGATTTTGCACATTTTCTTTTTTTTTTTTTTTTTTTTTTGGTTTTTGTTTTAATGCGTGAATCGGGGCAAGACAAAATACGGTATCAACACAATTCTTTGTTTTTTTTTTTGGAATTTTTTTTTTTTTTTGCAAAATAACACCATTTTTCTAACAATTTTGTTAGTTAGCAATGTTTTCAAACTTTTTAGGAAATCAACATCTCGAGTCTCTTAAACTCGAATTCACTATAACAACTCGAGTTCCATGTGCTGGCAAAATTGAGATGAAAAATTATCTACATGGAACTTGAGTTTTAAAGAGTCGAGTGCCGCTATAATTTTTTCTACTGTAATTTTTTTCTTCCTTTTAAACTGCAAGTCTGCAACACACTAAGGAATTACCCGTAAACTTGGAACTCGAGTTCCGTTGAGAATTTTATTTTTTTGGTTTTAAGCTGCCAACACCTAAGCTAAGCAAATCTCCTGTAATGGGGAAGATAATTAGAGCAAAGAAGGAATATATGTTAAAGACAAGAAGATCTTTTTGCTGAATATACATTAAGACAAGACAAGCTTCAGGAATGCTTCATTTCTCCTTGAATGACACCTGGCTATTGAGTTGTCAACTTGCATGCTTCTTCAACAATATTTTGCTGCCACCTAATTCTGTCAATTGTTTCTTCACACTTAAAAGATGGGCGCCATAAACAATTGCTTCTTCACACTTAGGTAACCACTTTAACAAAGATGGGCGCTAGGAGATTGCTTCAAGGAACTCAAGTCTTAGACTTGAGTTCCTTAGCTGGGACTTGAGTTCCACGTGGATTAAAATTCCACATTAGCTGGGACTTGAGTTCCACGTGGATTAAAATTCCACATTAGCATTGCCAGCACATAGGTCTCAAGTTTCTAAAGTGAACTCGAATATAAGAGACTTGAGATGATATTTTTCTAAATAGTTTGGAAACATTGTTAATTAATGAAATTATTAGAAAATTGTGTTAAATTGAAAATCTTTTTTTTTTTTTCCTGAATAGTTTCAGCTCTTTATTTGAGTCTTTGAGTTTGAGATGAAGATATTTTCTATTCTAAACTTTTGGTAAGCGGTGGAGAATTGGTTTGTAATTATAAAGGAATGTGTGTGGTGAAAACAATGAGTTGTAAATATGAAAGGGATGTGTCCGTGTGTGGTGGAAAATTGGGTTATGATAATTAGAAAAAATTACGATAAGATACCTTTTTTTCATTTTAGAAAAAAAAAGGGCTAATGATAAATTAATGAATAATAATAAATAAAATTCTCTTAAAAAAGAATAATAATAATCCCAATAAAGGTAAAACTAATGAATTTTTAAGAGAAAAGTTAATGAGCTAAATTCATTCTAGATCACATAAATTTGATAAATTTCAAGACTAAGATAGATTTGATAAATTTTAGATTAAAAAAAAAAAAAACTAGTACAAGGATACCATAAATTTGATAAATTTTAAATTATAATAAACACTAACAACTCACTATATTGTTATCTCAAGTTCTTCAAGAGATCCATTAAAAGAAAAGACCACCCAAAGATTTAGAGAAAAAAAAGGAGATTGCTTCAAGGAACTCGAGTCTTAGACTTGAGTTCCACGTGGATTAAAATTCCACATCAGCGTTGCCAGCACATAGGTCTCGAGTTTCTAAAGTGAACTCGAATATAAGAGACTTGAGATGATATTTTTCTAAATAATTTGGAAACGTTGTTAATTAATGAAATTATTAGAAAATTGTGTTAAATTGAAAATCATTTTTTTTTTCCTGAATAGTTTCAGCTCTTTATTTGAGTCTTTGAGTTTGAGATGAAGATATTTTCTATTCTAAACTTTTGGTATGCGGTGGAGAATTGGTTTGTAATTATAAAGGAATGTGTGTGGTGAAAACAATGAGTTGTAAATATGAAAGGGATGTGTCCGTGTGTGGTGGAAAATTGGGTTATGATAATTACAAAAAATTACGATAAGATACCTTTTTTTCATTTTAGAAAAAAAAAAGGACTAATGATAAATAAATGAATAATAATAAATAAAATTCTCTTAAAAAAAGAATAATAATAATCCCAATAAAGGTAAAACTAATGAATTTTTAAGAGAAAAGTTAATGAGCTAAATTCATTCTAGATCACATAAATTTGATAAATTTTAAGACTAAGATAGATTTGATAAATTTTAGATTAAAAAAAAAAAAAACTAGTACAAGGATACCATAAATTTGATAAATTTTAAATTATAATAAACACTAACAACTCACTATATTGTTATCTCAAGTTCTTCAAGAGATCCATTAAAAGAAAAGACCACCCAAAGATTTAGAGAAAAAAATAAAGAAATAATATTTAAATGAGATAGAGAAATGATAGAGAGCCTAGTCAATGTAACTATTCATTCTCCAAACAATACAAATATTTGGAGAAGATACTAGAGATGCTCTTATACACTCTATTGTTCACTAATTGCAAAATTAAAGCAAAATTACACAGTTAGTCCTTGAAATTTACTTACTAAACGCTTTTGGTCCCTTAAGTTTTGAATGAGTACAATTGGTCTCTAAAGTTGAAAAAATAAGTTCTATTAGTCTTTCCATTAACATGAGTTATTTTTTTGCCTATGTGTCTAACAAAATATTGATGTAGCATTTTTTTAATGAGATTGCAAATACCATAGTTGTGCCACATCAGTTATTTAAAAACTAAATTGCCCATAAGATTTAGTTTTACTAATAGAATTTAAAAATTGATAAAAAAAATAGAATTTAAAAGGTAAAAAAAAAACTAAAAACTAAGACAGCCATATTTTAAAAAACCCCAATCTCATTGTTGATTCTAGATTTCTTCATTTGAAACAAGTAGTATAGGCAGCAATGGAAAGAGGTTTGTGTGGATATGCATAATTAGAATCTTGAGTTCGGATCAACAAGTTAGAGGGGAGGGGTTAGTCAAATGCTTAATTGCATGTGTTTTGCTGGAGGTTGAGGTGAGAATTTCAGTATTTTCAAGAAGTAGCTATGGGAGATGATGAAGCTGAATCCCCAATTTGGGTGCAGTTCAAGATTGAAGCCGCTGTGAGGAAGAAGTCTAGAGTTGACGATGAGACGAGGGATTTTTGAAGATTTGGATGTTTTAGTTAAAAAAAAAAAAAAAATCTTATTTGTGTTTAATTTTTATAAATAAAATGAATTAGTAAAACTAAATCTAACGTGGCAATTTAGTTTTTAATAACTAATGTGGGACTGTTACGACATATTCCTATCATTAAAAAAATGTCACATCAATATTCTCAAACACATAAGTAAAAAAAAAAATTAACAAAAAAATCAATAATACTCATTTTTTTTTTTAACTTGACTCTCATTCAAGACTTGGGAGGCCAAAAATGCTAACTAAGTAAATTTTAGGACTAACACTGTAGTTTAGCCTAAAATTAAATGAGATTAAATTCTGTAAATATGTGATATAAAATTCATGTTTTATTCCTCTAATTATAGCATATCACATTACTATACCTAATCAATTTTAATATGCATATATAAATCCAAACAAATTAGAATTTTAGGTTTTATAAAAAAAAAATTAGGAGTTTAGGTTTTCTCCCCAAAAAAATTAAAGTTTAAGGGTGATACAATATATTAAATTTTTAAGTAAAATATTGACGTGTGACAAAAAAAAATCCTATTTTATTGCTCACTTCGAGTCTCTCTCTCTCTCTCTCTCTCACGTCTCTCACCCACTCCCCTCTCTTCTCCCTTTCTCTCTCCTCTCTGTCTCTTCTCTATCTTCTCTCCGTTTCTCTCTCCTCTTTCTCGCCTCACTCACTCCTTTCTCTCGGTTTGAAGGCGACGGCGGCAGCAACGATGGAGATGGGCGTTGGGAGCAAAGAAAATCCCAGAAGTTGGTCATTCCAGGTAGTTTCTGGCTCTGCTGAGCATCCAAATTTCACATTTCTGGACTGCATCAACTTGGGTGATTTTTAACCTCAAGTTATTATTGAAATCTGGATTTTTACCACCACCATTAATGATTCCAGTTTAGAGAGTCTCATCTGGGTTATAAGCAAGAGAAAATTTTGCATAGACATCTTGGTTATCATAGATACATATGTTGTGAAAGTTTCTACCATGATGAACATAATGTCAAGAATCCCTGAAAACTCGGATTCATCATCAGAATGATGACTCATTCTGTTTGAACTTGGGTTATAACGGAACCCAGTGGTTTGATTGAATGAACCCATTGCAATTGTTGTATTGCAAAATAGTTTGATATGATTGGTAAAGTAGTTTTAAAATGACAAAATGAGACTTTTTTTTTTTAAGCAGAGGTATGGGAAGGTGGGCCCTCTGAGACAACCTAAACTTAATCTCTGCGTGGAGTAAGAGCATTGGTTTCTAAAAAATATCTCATTTTACCCGTTTCTTAATTTGAGTGCACTTCCAGGTGTTGGTACTGGAGCAGCCTACATATGTTTACTGGGTCTCTTCTCCAGAATCAACAATTTGCTCTTTCATCAGTAGTCTTTTTGTGTTTATGTTATCAGTCAAAAAGAGTTCCTTTTCTTGGTTATCAAAAAAAATCAAAAATCAGAAAGAGTTCCATTTCCAATTATGGCTCGGGCTCTTGTTTCTACCATCGTTGACCAGCTTGGTTCACTCATTGCTTCAGAGTTCAAGGACCGTCTTGGTTCACTTTTTGCTTCGGAGGTCACGTCCATTGTAAATGTCGAGGAAGAAGTTGAAAAGCTTAAACTCAAATTCCAAGCAATCCAGGCAAAGCTCGACGATGCAGAGGAAAGGCAAGTGAAGGAGAAAGCAGTGAAGCTTTGGTTAGAAAGGCTCAACGATGTATCCTACGAGATGGGCGACGTGTTGGATGAGTGCAACACTGCCAAGATCAAAGCAGATATTGAGAAAAAAGAAGAAGAAGCTGAAACTAGTACTGCGAAGAGGAGGAAGGTATTGTCCCTACCCAACTTGAATTCCTCAGTTTCTACTGTTTTTCAGCGTCGTGATATTGCTCTTAAGATAAAAGAAGTTATGCTAAAGTTAGATGAGATTGACAGAGAGGGGGATATGTACCAGTTTGTACTGACTAGTGGCAACGAAGAAGTTGTGAGACCACCAACTGATTCCCATGTAGATGTGTCAAACATTCTAGGTCGTGATAAGGTTAAGGGTGATCTAGTGAGCATCCTATTGGAAAGGGGTAATGAAGAAGAAAGAAGCCCCCATGTCATCTCTTTAGTGGGCATGGGTGGTGTTGGAAAAACTACTCTTGCCCAACTAGCATATAATGATAGTGAGTTGAATTTGGCCCATTTTGAGAAAAAAGGGTGGGTTTGTGTTTCTGATCCTTTCAATAAGTTTATGGTTGCCAAAGCAATCATTCAAGCTTTTGAAGGTGATGACTCCAACATTACTCAATGGCCGAGTCTAATGGATAAAATGTGTGAATTGATTCGTGGAAGGAAGCTTTTTCTTGTCTTTGATGATGTATGGACTGAAGACTCCACGTTGTGGGAGCCATTCAGACTTGCACTCCAAAATGCTGCCCAAGGAAGTAGAATTCTAGTCACTACACGCAAAAATAGAGTTGCAGACATTATGGAAAGTACAGCAAGGATCAATTTGGGGCAATTGTCTGACGATGACTGCTGGACGATTTTTAGTACAATAGCCTTTTCTGGCAGGGATTCTAACCAATGTAAGGAATTAGAAGACGTAGGTAGGAAAATATCAAAGAAGTGCAAAGGCTTGCCCCTTGCTGCAAGAACTCTGGGGAGTCTCATGTGCTTCAAGAGTCAAAAGGAACAATGGGAGATGGTTCTATATAGTAGATTATGGGAATTACAAGACGTTGAAAGAGGGCTTTTTGGGCCGTTGTTAATGAGTTATTATGATTTGCCCTCACCACTGAGACGATGTTTCTCATATTGTGCTGTCTTTCCAAAAGATTATTTCTTTTCTAAAGAGGATTTGATATCTATGTGGATGGCACAGGGTTATATTAAGTCGAATGCAAACAAGGAGAGAATCGTGGCAAGAGATTACTTTGAAATTTTACTCGTTCGCTCTCTCCTCCAAGTTTTGGGGGATTATGGATATGCTGACAATTTTATGAGGTTCAAAATGCATGATATAGTGCACGACTTGGCAAAATTCATGGCAAAAAACGAATGCATCACAATCAATGGTTACGAAGAGTCGGGGTCAATTCTTCAAAATGCTCGGCATTTGTATTTAGAAATTCCAAATAATGCTCAGATTCCTGAGTCCATCTATAGCACAAAAACTCTACGCACCCTCATCTTTGTAGGTTATAGTGATCATAACTTGTCCAGGTTGTTCCAGCATTTTAGATGTTTACGGACATTAACTTTGAGTAGTCAATATGGTAAGTTAAAGGAAATTCCAAATGCAATAGAAAATTTGATACATTTAAGGTATCTCAAAATACATAATTACCATGGAGACGGATTACCTAAAAACATCTGTAATCTATGCAATCTACAAATTTTGAAGATTAAAGTTGGTAGTGAAGATGGGTTCATGAAATTACTGCAGGGGATGAGTAAACTGATTAACTTAAAACATCTTATTTTGAAAGAAGAAGGTTATTGGACTCATCAGTTTGAGTTTCCAAGAGGGATTGGGAGATTGAGTTCTCTTACAAAATTAAGTCGTTTCTATGTAGGTGGCAAGGATGATAGCCAAAGATGTGAACTCGGAGAATTAAAAAATTTAAACCACCTTCAAGGAACTCTTAAAATATATGGACTGGGGAACGTGGTAGATGCATGTGAGGCAAAGAATGCAGAGCTGAAGAAGAAGATAGGCCTTCGTGATTTGGATCTAAATTTTTTTGGAGATAACATAGAGAATCATGGAGGAAGAATGGAGACTGATGTATCAGTTCTGAATACCTTAGAGCCACCTCCAGACTTGGAGAATTTAGCAATTCATTGGTACTGCGGCACCACAATGTTCCCTAATAATTGGATAATGTCCCTAGCCAAATTGAAAAGGCTTACTCTGAGAGGTGGCCTAAATTTAGAGCGTTTACCTCCTTTGGGAATGCTTCAGTTCCTTGAATATTTAGGGATAGGTTATGATTTTCCATTAAAAAAGGTGGGTGTTGAATTTTTGGGAATAGAATTTGAAAACAAGAAAGACGGCATGATAAAAATATTCCCAAATTTGAAAACTCTCCGGTTTATGTGTTTGCACAAGTGGGAAGAATGGATTGGGGTTGAAGGGCAAGAAGAGGAAGATTGTATTGTTATAATGCCCCGTCTTCAAAAGTTGGTAATTCACCAGTGCCCAAAGTTGAAGTCGCTGCCGGACTTCCTTTTTAAAACTTCATTACAGGAGTTTCAGGTGAATAGCAGCTCAATTCTCCGCAAACGTTATCAAAGATTTCCTACATCCCAAACATCAGGATTAATTATATTGAAGTGCAGAGAGACGGTCAAGAAGTTAATCGACAAGGTAACTTTTTTTGCTGCTTCTCAATTCCTCCTTTCATTTTGCAACCAAAAAAAAAATCAATTAATATTCTTATTTTCTGCCAAAATTTCCCACCGGGAAATAATTACTAACAACCTAGGTTGATGAATTTATCAAATTCTCAATAATTTATGGTTTAATGTTTATGTGGATCTTGCCCATTTTCTTCATTTCAGCCATGATGAAGAAGAGTTTCACCAAGAATAGCATGTCTGATGACGAAGAAGAGGGCGAATGATCTTTGTGGTTCACAAATTTTAGCTACAAGTAGAGATTTATGTGTGTGTCTACATCGCTAAAGTTCATTCTTGGATTGATTAAGTGTTGCAGAAGTCTGATGCAGTCACGGGTAATTTCTTCCATATTAGAATAAATTATTAATTAATTATCCTGCTTATCTCTCAAAAATAAGTTCATTGCAAAATTGTGCAATATCCATCATCGCAAATATATTATATATATTTGTGATATATATAATATATGTGACGAGAAATTTGGAAGTTTGTAGTTTCTTATCTTCTCTTTTAAAGGTATATCTACATATTCTTCTTAATCTTCAGTTCGGAGATAGTTTTTTCTTACTGTTTTGTGTGTCTGTAAAAACCCCATGCTAAAGATTTACTTTGTTGGCCTCATTTTAAACCAGAAATCAAATTCTGAAATGTGAGAAAGCATTTTTTGTGCTCGAGCAAATATTTTGCTCTTGTTCAGTCTAGACATCCATGAAAGATCTTTCTTGTGCTTTGGGCTCATTCAATCCGAACATCATATCATAGGGCTTTTTGTAGAAAGCTGTGCTATGACTTCAAAGATGCAACACATAAGCTTAATCTGGCATGCTGGTTTTCTTTAATAGTCAATCTGATTTGGTGACACATGAGAAGTAATCTAGGATTTGTACATACTTCTTTATCTTTATTTTTCAACTCTTGACATGTGCTCTTTTCTTGTCTTAGAGTTTGAAGTGTTTCATTACATGGAAGGGTGTGAATTATAGAGGGTGACCATCAGGTAAGAAGAAGAAACTACAAATACATTGGCTTTGTTAGTTCGATTATACACTCTTCTAATGTAAGGGTTATCTCAATATTTCTGCTCAATCATCTATGTGCTTTTCCTTATCATTTTCTCCATCCATAATAACCTCAAGCTAAATATTTAACTGTCTTTTGGCCTCATTTCATGCATGAATTCACATTTGAGAAACGGCCACAGATAAAACTACTTTATCATTTCATATTGCAGCAAGTGTATTGAGAATTGCACTAATCTAATTCAAACAATTTAGGCTCCGATTTTTACTGCTAATGTCAATCTTATGCCAAATATAGAATTTAAGCCCAATTGTTTACATAAATAGGCAATGAACATAAGTATGCATGGATAAACAAAAAATCAATAACCCACAAAAACACCGAAGTGTTAATGAAGAGGAAAACCCGAGAACATGGTGGAAAAACCTCTCTGAGGCATCATAGCACCAAACGATCCACTAATGAGAATAGTCGTAGTACATATTAATTACAAAACCCTCCAAGCTAAGTAGTAACTTACTAACTATGTACTTGAGCCTCCAACTCCTACTAGCAACCGATTCCTTGAATCCTTTCTTCTCATAGCCTCCATATTTGCAATTGAGCCTCCAATTTCAATCTCCAATTCTCCTAGCAATTTTGAGACTGTTCCTATGATTCCCAAGCTCCAATCAACACCAAAACTCTGAAGGTAGTAATGAGTGTGATGGTCTTAATCTCCTCTCATGAAATTTGACAATTTGAGAGTGAGAAGGTAGAGAGATTGATGAGGGTTAAAGATCTAGGGTTTTTTGGTACTATCTAGCTCTACAAATAGGAATTGGGTGTGCAAAATTTGTAGAAAATGGGATCTTATATTGTGAGGATATGGACTAGAATTCCAGAGAAAAAATAACAGAATTGTCTCGGGTTCTCACAGTTTTGCTCGTACTAAAGGGAGGTCAATAGAGAGGCGAACTCTCTATCCAACTGTTTTTCAAAATTTGATTTCACATCACATTTTGCCTAATGCTGCCAATTTCAGTAGGAGTGAAATTCTGCCACTTCTAGCTTCTATTTCAACACTTGTGGCATTTCACCTCACCATCCCAATACAAATAACAACCCACATAATTACTTGAAAATGATAAAATTTAAGATCAATAATTACAAATAAATTTTTTTATCTAATTGTCCAACCACTAAAAGTCCTAACATGCATAATGGCACATTTCCTGTGTAATCCATATTATATGGTGGAAGGTGAAAGGTGACCTCTATAGTTGTACAATTTTCAACTTATGAAAATTCTATCCTTATGTTTTAGGGTTTGGAATTTGGTATACTAATTTTCATAATTGCCTTATGTTTGGGGGGAGGGAGAGGGAGGGATTAGTGTACAAATTTCAGAGATTGAATACAAAACCGTGTTGTTTTCTTGTCCTTGTGATATTATCAATGTTTGACCAAAAAAATAAAGAGGTAAAGATCATAAAAAAGAACTTGCTAATGAGCTCTAACACAAATGGTATTTACTCTCCTTGTTAGAGTAAGTTCAAGAGTGAGATTTTGAGTTCAAGACTCACTAGTTACATGTGTAGCTTACCATAAAAAATACCTTATGGGTTTGTAAACTATTCCTTTGCTACAAAACATTTCTCATCGCAGATCTATCAGATGGATTCCTATCTAACGGAATTCCGCAATCCAAAGGAAGATGGATTGCTATCTAAGGGAATTCCTCAATCCAAAGGAATTCTTGGGTGGTTAAGGAGAATAAAAAATTAAATTATAATCCATGTGAGAATTAGTAGCAATATGGTTTTGAATTTTCTTTTGGCATCCACAACATGATCTGTGTGTTCTCTCACTTATGATGATTGCTCTAAAATTAAGCTTTTTATACCCTATGGAATCCTAGGGCCTGTTTGGTTTGTGTTGAAGTTGTATTCATTTTCAGTACTCATTTTTGTTTCCATCTTCTTTTCTTTCTTTTTTTTGGTATCATTTTCTGCTTTGTCTTCCCCTTCATTTTTTTTTATGACAACCACCAACAAATAGAGAGAGTGTGTGTGTTCTTTGATGTGACAAGTGACAAGTTAGTCATAGTGAGACCCATAGATTTGATTTTTTTTTTTTATTTTATGAAAACGTCACTGTATTCATTTTCAAGAAAATGAAAACTCCAAAAAATTGTATTCAGTTTTTGTAGTCAAATCTTATTTTTTTGATACTAAAAATGAAAACTGAATACAAATACAAAGTCAAGCAATTTTTTTTTTGTGATGGGTTCCACAAAAAATTGAAAATGAATACAAAATACACCCTATTTTTGCTCAAACCAAACAGGCCCCTAGTGCACAGGTCCCAAGTGGGTCAAGTCATCATGGGCTAAAACTGAAAATTCAGTTTCCAAAACCCCACAGCTTGATCATTCAAGTTATGTCAGGCATGAATCAAGCTTCATTAAAGCTTGATTGATCACATGGAATCGAGGCAGTAAAGCTTTCATGATCTTGAGCAATTTTCTTGTGTCTTGAAAATAGTTCTTCAATACTAATTTAGACACTAAAAACTAAGGATTGAATTACATCAAAAATATGTTTTAACTCAAATTTGTGAACACTTACAACATTTGACTGTAACAAATAATATTTGTTCGACTTAATCGATTACAACAGATTTTACTAAACACAACAAATTTGCATGTCATCAATGATTGCTACATTAACAAACAAATTACTTGCAAAAAGGCTTGCTAGTGAAAGTTGAATGTTGTGTAAAAGGTTGAGTACAAAATTGTGGGAAAAATGCTTATACCTCCCTTGAACTTTAAGATGGTGGTCATTACACTCTGAAAAACTTTTATTTTGTCCAATTTACTCTATGAGCTTTACATGTGCCAAATTAATACCTCAATTATTCTCCCATTAATATACTAACAAAAAATGCACATAAAACTTAAAATACCAAAATCAATCATTTGAATCCAATGGAAAGAAGAGAGAGAAACTTAGGTCAGTTTTGAGAGAGAGAGAGAGAGAGAGAGAGAGAGAGAGAGAGAGAATCTTACAAGAACCATTGCAATATCCCTCTTGCCGTTGATCTCACCATTCGTGATCCCGTCACCCCGTTCAACCACATATATTGGATATGCTATTTGATAGCCACCATTTTAATTGCAAAGAAACTAGGTCTTGATAAATTGTTGTGCTACCCAACTTACATCCAAGTATACCTTATTTATTTGTTCATTTTCCTCTCTTAATTTTTTAGTTTACTTTTAGAAATTTAGTCATTGTCAAGCACGAGAAAATCAAAGTTATCAATTTTGTTTTAATGATCGTTTTAGTTTTTCTATTCAAACAAAATATTCCGTGCCAAATTTGCTTGTAATTTAGCAATTAGTAACCATGTATTTAGGTGGGAATCATGTAAGGGTAGTGAGTGAGAGAGTGTGAAGAAATGCTTAAGATTGTGCAAGATGCAGAGATTCGCAGCTGGAATTCGCGAGTGACTCGCGACTAGCAAGCCGCCAAATGCAGCATACGAGTGAAGCGTGCGAGAAGATGAACAGTCGCGCCAGCTAGAGCACTACATGACAAAAAGTATAGTCTGGCCATTCTGTTATCTCACGGCTTGAACTCGCGACTCAGTCAAGTCACGAGGCCAAGCCGCCAAACCACCTTGTTTGGGAAAAATTGACTCTTCGCATTCCTTTCTCACCCAAGTATAAATACCCCTTAAACCCATGAAATGTAGAGAGCTTCCAGAGAGAATTTTGAGAGAAAAACTCTAGAGAAAGACAAAATTGATTCATCCACAATCTTTACATAGAGACTCTTCAAATTCCTCTACTCTCATCATCTCTATTGTTACATCCTTGAGAGGTTCTTACCCAAATACCCTTCTCACCATACCCTTATCTATGAGAAGGTCATTTGGTGCTTTGTGAAGCAATTAGGAATGGACCAATGGTTATTGGTTGATGCTATGGGTTATAACGGAATTCGGTAAACTAGAAAAGACAAAGATTCGGCGCAACCTCGTTGGAGCAAGAAGTTTAGAGGGCTTAAGTACACTAGGAAGATTAGGCTTGGAGGGTCTATTACTGTTCATGTATCCCAACTACATTTTCTAGTGGATTATTGACCGCTTGGAGGGCGGCGGAGAGGTTTTACGCTGAGGGCTTTGGTTTCCTCTTCGATAACACATCGTGTGTTGTCCTTGTATTTGCATCTCTCTTCCCTTAATCTTTACCATTTAATTTCTGTTGTGGATGTGATTTTAGTTGGTTTAGATTGATTATCAATTATGTTATTAGCTTGTGTTCATTTTCTCGCATATATATTGTTTGACATTAAGCTTGAATTGATAATATTATTTTTGGGGGTCTAAACGTTCATAGTGTTTTATACGCTATTTGAACTTTCATTGTGATATCGATCTATTTCAATATACCATTTTAGGATAAAATTTAATTCTATAATATATTTTTATAACACAAAATAAATATACCGAAAGTGTTCATCACATATTCACATAGTCTATACCATATTAAAGTATAAATTGAAAACCAAATAATATACATTGTTAATATCACAACTACATGAATCAACAAGAGAGTGGAGAAAAAAAAAAGGTAAAAATATTAAAGAAAAAAAAGATGAGAAACATCGGACAGCATTAAAGATAACGTTTATTCCTTCACAAATTGGTCAAGCGTTTCCATCTAGTCTATTAAAGAATCCCAAAGGAATGACCTTTCTGGGTACACCTTGCTCAGCATAGTCTTCAGATTTCCTATTGTAAGCTTCTCTTGGAATTAAGACTAAAACTCCAGGATTTGCTGATGCAATAACGAAAATCTAAGCATCCAGCCGACAGGACAAAATGGAAAATTAAAAAGACAAAAGATGATTTACCTTTGTCAGCCATAATATGTAAGTGGCAAAATATGTGACTTGCACTTGGAAATCCTCAAAGTCATTATCTGGAATAGTTGAGCAAGAGTTGAGGAGATGCAACTCATTATCAATAAAGGAATTAAAGCTGTTACTTGTACTGATCTTTAGCTCAGAATGGCATGATACATCATGGAGATTGCTTGCAAATTGCTTCATCCAACACAAGGAAAGGAAGCGGCAATGAAGCCAAAGTGCCTGTTTGAAATGAAAGTCATAAGATAAAAACTTTTAAATAATATGATCAATGGAATACTTTAAAAAAGTCAAGCACCAGCACGGAACCACTTATTTTTTTTTTCCTTCTTTTTCTTTTAATATGTGATCGGACCACAAAATTTCTTGTTACAAAGATAGACTCTATTTCTTTGATTGAAGAAATGACATCATGAACACAGGTTCTACAATAAGAAAGGCTCATAGTGCAATGGCTCATATGTTGGGGGACTACAGTTCTTAAGTACTTCTTTTTCTGGGGGTGAGGGGTTGTTATGTATCTGAATGCTAGTATAATGTAAAATAGGGACCACGAGTATTTAGTTGATTCTAGGAGAAGAAGAGTATCAATGTGTAGTTGGTACAAATTATCCATGTTATCATGCTGCAATCTGCAAACATTAAGGTGACAGGAATATAACAGATCCTTTTTTAGATCTACGTACTACTGCCAAGTTTTACCCCACCAATTTCAGGGTTGAGAACAATCAAAGGTTCTCCAATATAAAGAGTTTGCTGATTAATAATAATAAAAAATTCAAAAAAATATCTTGCCCATGTGCCACTATAGTCAGTCCAAAGAAAAAAGTACATACCAAGGGTGTTTACTTTTAATTCAGGTTGAAGGAGTAAAATGAGGTAGAGAGAGTCTGAAAATAACATAGATAGACATAATGAAGAAGTGATTTGGGATATGATAGAATGGATGAAATCAATACAAGTGGCAGAGCTGTATTAGTTGAAGAGGTTTGATCAAACTTCTCTATCAGAAAAAGAAAAAAACAATTGAGAGGGTTCCATAAAGTCATCACCTATAGGATTAAGGCATAGTTGAGCTGCTTTGAGTTAAGGGCGTATGCCTCTCTTCCTATGTAACGCTTTATCAACATTTCATTTCAATCGTTTCTCAAAAAAAAAAAAAAAAACATTTCCTTCCAATCAAACTCTTCCTGTCACACCAACATTGTCAGGAAATTATAAAATATAAAAAATAAAAATAAAAACCTTGGTATAAATATTTAAGACATTTGAAAAGCATAGTTGCAATCTACAAATCCTAAAACAGTAACAACAGTTGTTACTAAAAGCATTCACATAATTAAGAAAATTTTTTCTTTTGGGCGTGAAATGATTTCACATTAATTAGTGTCTTAGTGCTTAAATAACATCAATCATCATCCATCTATATTTATATATATCTAAAAGTTGAAGTGTAACATTTATTATTTGTATCTGTATGCTCCTGTTAAGCCATATCATTCACAAATTTTCAACATTCTCTCTCTCTCTCTCTCTCTCTCTCTCTCTCTCTCTCTCTCTCTCTCTCTCTCTCTTTTTAATCTTTTTTTTTTCTCATTATATAATTTCTTAATTTATTGTTATACTTTCTCTAATTTTTCTCATTCCTTTTATCTTTTCATCTCCTCACTACTATTTAGCTTAATATCACTTATTATTTATCTCTTTATCTTCTGTTATTTTTTTGCTTTTCTTATTCTACTTCTTTTAATAATAATAAAATTCAAAAAAAATATCTTGTATATGGCTTATCAATCTGATCAGTGTCAAAAAGAAAAATCCATTTCGAGACTCAAATCTGCATGCAGCATGCTACCTGTAAGGACACTATCTACGGCCCAAGCCTAAAATATGTGGGATGCTGACTCGGCCAGTCCAAGACAATAAATTTATAGAGAGTGGGTTGAAGAACTGGGCCCTAATGAATTAGACAATGGCTAGTATGGATAGGTGATTTAAATAGAACAACAGACACAAATATGAATAAATTCACAATCCGAGGAGGTTAACATTTATATAAATCATTTGAAACTGAGTAAATATAGTTTAGATATAGTGTTCTTTCTTCTGTTTTTCTCCTTCTTTCTCATGGAGGATCTCTCTTATTATATAGTCCTTCTTGGACTCTTTTCCCCCTACACTTGTCGATTATTTGGGTTGCTACTTGAGTACTTATCCCATCAGACACCTCTTCTAGGCTTCTGTGAGTTGTAGTTGCCAAGACAGTACTGTTAAGGGGTCTTCTCTACATAAATGCAGTTAGAAAAGTAGCTGTAGCGCATTTAATGCGGTGGTAGCAGCTTTCCCTTAGATATTTTTTGGGGTTTCCTTCTTTCTTGCACGCTTCTGGGGCACGTCCTTGTTGCTAAAGCTTCTTGGAAGATCACCTTGATCATTGGGATCTATGCTTGACCTATTCTTAGCCTATCCGAGGAGACACTCCTCCTCGGATCACCTTCCTATTCATGCTCTATTTATAAAGTCTTTAACCCAAACCATTTTGTAATACCCGCTTGTCTTTGGATTAATTACCTCCTTAGACAAGACCTAAGGCCCAATATGTGATTTAGGCCCTTAACCCCACAATAGCCCCTAAAAACTCTAATTTTTTCCCTCTCATCCAAGGAGAAAAGTGGGGTTTTGATTTTTAAGAAGTTACACCAATTGATTCCCTAATTCGCACGTGTGAGAAAGCTGTTTTACGTGCCCCATAATTGCTCCTGACGTTTTAAGCCCACAAAGCGTCATTAATTGCTCCGGGCGGCACTTTGTTCCCTAAATCTAATGGTAAAGTACAAATCCAATGGCTAAACTTTTCCCTGGAATTTTGAGTGGGATAACTCCCACTTACTTTTGCTCCCTATACAAAGCATACAGAGAAATCTTTTCCCCATTTTACAAGTTTCCAAGTTTCCAGAGATATCAAACACTAAAGCTCTCAACAACTCTCTAAGATACATAACCTCTCAAACCCTTCCCTCAATAGATCTTCAAAAAAAAAAATTCAAAGGTATCAAAGATTAGCATACATTTTAGTTCCTGCGAGTTTACATTCTTGTTGAATACTTCTTTTTCTCCTCGTTCTTCTAGTTCTCACTTCCTAATTTACAAATCCTAGTCACTTCATCTTAGGTTATCCAAATGGGTAGATTCGAGAGCCTAGTAGATTCCCCTGCCAAAATAAAAGTTTTTAAACAGAGGTACCATATACCCTAGGAAATCAGCCTATGATATTGTTCCCCGGAACAAATCGTTACACATAGAGAGGAAAAGGAAGTCATCATCCCTATAATAGCCTTCATAGAGGGAGGGATGACCCTTCCTATGGGTAGGATAACCTGGGACTACCTTATTAATTATAGGTTGTCCCCATCAGTGCGCACCTAATATGTTTAGGATCCTAGGCTGCGTTGATGCTCTTAACGAGTATTTCAAATTGGGACTCACATGGCATGACGTGGTCCATATGTGTGTCACTCACAAGCCGACGAAGGGTTTTACCTTAAGTCCAGGTCGTCCATCGTCAGGCTTATCTCGTGCCTCCCCAAATCTAACAAAGGGATGAAAGATGACTACTTCATCACTTTGGGGGCATGGCACAATGGTCTCCACTGCCCAACCCAAGAGAGAAAGCCAGGTGGGATACTTTAGAGTTAGGTTCCTTAGCAAAATACTTAAATTTTATAACCCTACCCATGTCCTTCATTTTACTTTCCTCTGATAATGGACTTCAATTATCTAATTATGTTTGGTTTCTCAGCTATTTCTGTAGATAGGAGGCAAGTTGCCCCTCGGCTTAGTCTTACCAATGTTGCGGCTCTCAACTACTTGCTCCGTTCAGAAATTTTTGTGAGCGAGGACCAACAGTTGCGAACCGTCCATTTGATCCTTGATTTTGATCCGATTTTGTAGATTTTTCAAGAGGCCGGCCACGCCATTAGAGTTGGTGATCCTCGGATAAATCGTAGTGACGTGTCAAAGCCATATTTCTTGGCCCAAGACGACATTTCCCTAGTTATACTACCAGTTCATCAAATCCCTTCTTCGCTCATAATACCATTACAACAAGTCCCTCTCAAAGAAATAGCTGCAGTAGAAGAGGAAATTGCCTCCTCGTGCTTAACATTGGAAGAAGAAATGGACCAGTTTCGTTTTGAAGGGAATGGAGCACCTAGTAGGATTGTGGAGCTCTCAATTTCCGAGACCGAGTTCGACAAATTTTTCGCAGCTCACCAGCCCAAATTGATTGTTTCCCGTGTTGACACTAGTCCAAAGGAAAAGGAAGGGATGGACTCCAAGAAAAGACCAGGCTTAGAAGGTTTAATAGCCAACAGGAACAAAGGGGGAACCTCGAAAGATGTTCCCAAGACCCAAATTCCTGCCAATCTTCCCCTTCCTCCTCCCGCTGATATCGGACTGCACACCCTGTAGGATTCGAAGAAGAAATGGCCAATGCGGAACTAAAAGAAGGTGAGGTGGCCCCTCCGAATAGCACCAAACAACAGAGGACGAAAGATGCTTGGGAAAAAAGGGCCACCTCCATTAAGGAGGATGTCGAAGTGTGCCAACCACAGCGTACCTGGGCTCCCCAGATAGAGCTAGACGAAGCCCCTATTTCCTGGGATTCCATTATCCGGGAATCCCAGAAAAGGCATGCGACCCATTTGGCTGAAGCTCTGGAGCAACCCCTTCTACTCCCAAGGGATATGGAGGCTCTTCGACGTACTAGGCAATCGGAGCTCTTCATGTAATTAAAGAGGGACCTTGTCATGGTAAGTTAATTTCTGTCTTTCTGAATTAAATGCTAAGAAGCTACTTCACTAATTAGTGTCATCATCATCATTTTTCTCTTTTTTTTATATGGTCCCTTTGTCACTGTTATGCAGGTCACTCAATAAGTTTATGTGGCCGAGAAGTGGGTCCGAAATGCCCATAATAAAGTTGAAGCTGAGAGCCATTCTCGGCGCGAGGTGGAGAAGGCCCTCAGAGCCTTGAAGGAGGAGCACATGGAGATAGGCAATAAGTTGAAAGAGGTGGACAATGAGCGCAAGAGTGCCTTCACCAGTTTGAAAAGTGCCGAAACCCAGGTCGAGGACAAGCTTAAGTAGCTATATACAACGGAGTTGAACTTGGCCACCCAGAAACAATTGGTTTTGGACCTTAAGGCCGAGTTGCAAAAAGTCAAGGACGCAACCAAAGAGGCAGCTCGGGTGGCCAAGGAAACTACTGAGGCTGCCGTGATCACATCCTACGAATGAGGGGTGGAGGAAACCAAAAAAAGGCTGGTTGAGGAGGTAGCCAAAGTATGCAGGGACTACTACACAGAGTCTTGGACGGAGGCGCTCAACAGTGTAGGAATCCCTGCTAACTCTGAGCTGAGGAAGGCTGAGAATGTGTTCTTCCCTGAACACATCCAAGAAGTTCCAGCTAACTTCCCTCCAACTACTGTTCTATCCCTCCCTCCTTCTGAGCAGGTCTCCAACACCCAAGACCTTGCTGTGGATGCTGAGATCCCCCTAGGAGTAGTTGGGAAGGGTAAGGAGGTCCTTTCTTCGGCCAAAGATACTCCCTCCGAGGATACCCTTACCATCAAAGATGTGGTCTCCCAAGCCAAAGCTGCTGAGTCAAAGTCCAAGGCTGGGGATGCCAAGCTCAAGGCCTCTGATCTCGAGAAGAACACCCAACCTGCAGAAAAGTAGTTGTAGGATCTTTCTTTTTTTATTGTAGTCGTATTGTAATTCATTGTTGTTGTTGTTGTTGTTTTTTTTTTTTTTTTTTTTTTAAATTGGCGTTGTGGCTTCTGTCACCACTTGTAATGAACCTACTCTTGATTAATGGATAGTCTTTCACTTCTACTTCTCGTGTCCTTACTTTATATGCTTTTAAGTTTATTATTATTGCCAGTGGATTTGAATTGTTGCCACTTTAGTTTTAGTAAGAAATATCAACCATACTCTGCCACCAGTGTAAGTAGTTTGACTAAGCATCTACAATGACAAGATGTACCCTATATTTGCACTGCGAACTGCCCTTTTCAGAGCTACCAATCTAAGGAGTTGGCTTTAACTTTAGATCTATCTTGGCACTTAGTGAGAATCGAACAAATAACACAGTGTTAATTTTACCAAAGTGTGCGATCTGAGGAGCTTTATATAGCTTAGGTTCGGTTTAAACACTTATAAAAAATGTCATAGTGTATTAAATTTCACCAAAGCATCTGGTCTGAGGACTTCAGGCATGACTAAGGTTCAATTTAAACACTTATATAAAAGATGTCATGGTGTTAATCACCCAGGTATGTGGTCCAAGAGACCTGACATAACTTGGGATATGCTTAACACCTATAAAGATTGAATAATGAGGAATATAATGCCTTTAATAAATGAACGTATTGACAAAAGAGACTCTCATTAATAATAATATATTTTCAGGTTATTTACATTCCATGGGCATGGTATTACATGTCCATCTAAGTCTTCCAAAAAATATGCTCCTATACCAGTCACCGAGGTGATATGGTATGGTCCTTCCCAATTGGGCCCTAGCTTTCCCCACGCTGGGTTCTTTGCAGTACCCAGAACCTTTCTAAACACCAAATCACCAAGTGCTAATGATCTCAACTTCACCTTGGCATCATAACCCTGCTTGAGTTTGTGTTGGTAGTATGCTAGTTGAACCGTTGCATTTTCTCTTCTTTCTTGAATAAAGTCTAAGCTCCTTTCTAGCAATTCATCATTACTACTCAGATTGAAAGAGCTAGTTCTGAATGTAGGGAAGCCAGCCTCCAAAGGGATATTAGCCTCAACCCATAAGTCATCGAAAAGGGGGTCTCCCCGGTTGTTCTGTGAGGCGTAGTTCTGTACGTCCAAAAGACATGTGACAGTTCCTCCACCCATTTTCCCTTCGCATCATCTAATCTCTTCTTGAGCCCACTTACTATGACCTTGTTAACAGCCTCTGCTTGTCCATTCTATTAGGGATAAGCTGGGGTAGAATATCTATTGGTAATTCCCAAATCATAATAGTATCTTCTGAAAGTTTTGCTGTCGAATTGAAGACCATTGTCTGAGATGAGGGTATGAGGGACCCCGAATCATGTGATGATGTTTTTCCAAACAAATTTCTTGGCATCCACGTCCCTGATGTTTGCCAAAGGCTCAGCTTCCACCCACTTAGTGAATTAGTCCGTGTTGACCAGCAAATATCTCTTGTTTCCTACTGCTTTAGGGAAAGGGCCGACAATGTCCAAGCCCCATTGAGCAAAAGGCTAAGGGCTGGATGGGAGGTTAAGGACTCCTCTTGGCTGATGTATATTTGGTGCAAATCTTTGGCACTGGTCACATTCTTCACATATTCTTGCACTTCTTTCTGCATATTAGGCCACCAATAACCTTGGGTGATGACTCTGTGAGATAAAGATCTTCCCCTAGTATGACTTCCATAAATCCCTTCATGTAACTCCTCAAGGAGCAGCTCTGACGCCTCAGGATGAATGCAGAGTAGGTACGGCCTAGAAAAAGAGTGCTTGTATAGTTTTTGGTCCTCAAATAGCCAGAAATGAGGCGCCTTTCTCCGTACTTTGTCAACCTCTGACTTATCCTCTGGCAAGATGTCATCTTTCAGGAATAGTACAATGGGATCCATCCAACTAGGCCCTACTCTAACTTGATGAACATGAACCACTTCTCGGTTCACCTCTGTGGGCCTGCATAAGTCCACTACAAGGATGACCCGTGGTAGGCTCTGTGCTAAGGAGGTTGCAAGTGTGGCCAGGGATTCAGCATGTGTGTTTCCACTTTTAGAGATGTGCAGTAGGTCGAAAGATTCGAACCCTGATCGTAGGTGTCTAACCTGACTCAAGTACTCTTGCATTCTTTCATATCTCGCCTCAAATTCTTCTTTCACTTGGCCAATGACTAATCTTGAGTCCGAGAACATCTCTACTGCCTTTTCGCCTATTTTTTGAACCATGGTCATTCCCATCAGTAGAGCTTCATACTCGGCTTCGTTATTTGTGGCTGAGAAGTCCAGACTTAATGACTTCTTAATAGTGATCCTTTCGGGGGATATTAGTACTAGCCCCACTCCAGAGCCCCTCTGATTTTTCGCACCATCAACATATACTTTCCAAGATAGGGGACCTTGTTGGGAGATCATGTCAATCGATTTTCCATCTATGTGTTGAGCTTCAGCCTTCTCGTCTATCGAGGATTCAGCAAACTCGGCAACTAGATCCACGAGAACTTGACCCTTGATAGAGGTGCGAGGCATATACGTGATGTCAAAAGCCCCCAGCATTGTCCCCTATTTAGCGATCTTTCCCGTATAATCAACGCTCTGGATTAGAGTTTTTAGTGAGAGCTGAGTTAGAACGACAATCGTATATGCTTGGAAGTAATGGGGAAGCTTATACGTAGTATGTACTACTGCTAGAATGGCCTTTTTCAGTGGCAGATAGCAAACTTCGGCCTCGTGTAGTGACTTGCTCACGTAATAGACCAGCCTTTGTATGCCATTATCAACTCGTATCAAGATCAAGCTTACAGCATGAAGGGCCACAGCAATATAGGCAAACAAAACTTCATCCATCTCAGGATTGGACATGATAGGTGGCTGAAAGAGATAATCCTTAAGCTGCTGGAAGGCTAAGGCACACTCCTTGGTCCATTCAAACCCCTTCCACTTGTTCATCAGTACGAAGAAGGGCCCGCATCTATCCACTGACCAAGAGATAAATCGATTCAAGGCAGCAGTCATTCCGGTTAGTTTTCGGACTTCCTTAAGGTTTCGAGGTGGTTGTAAACTGTTGATTGCCTTAACCTGATCTGGGTTAACTTTGATTCTATGGTGAGTGACCATGTAGCCCAGAAACTTACCTGATCCCAAGCCAAAAGAGCATTTAGACGCGTTAAGGCGCAACTTGTATTTCCTTAGAATTTTGAATATGTTCCCTAGATCTCCTAAGTGCTTAGACACTACCTTGCTTTTTACCACCATGTCGTCTATATAGAACTCAATGCTCTTGCCCAGCTACGGTTCGAACATCCTAGTTATCATCCTTTGATAGGTAGACCCTGCATTCTTCAAACTGAATGGCATCACTTTTTAATGGTAGTTTCCTATGGAAATGACGAAAGTTGTATTCTCCTGATCATCCAGGGCTAATAGTATTTGGTGGTATTCCTGAAAAGCGTCTAGAAAGCTCATCCGAGGATGGCCTACGGTTGCATCTACCAGCTGGTGTTGACACCCCATTTTGCAACCTGCATTTAACCTCATTTGGAAGGTAAAAGGGTAATTTCGCCTTGGGAATATGCATCTTGATTCTAGTCATTAGATCCTTAATCTCATTTCATCAAAATGATCTTGATGTTATAACGATCAAATCAACTGGTTATAAGCCATAATCGGACCACCAGATTGAAAGTTATCATCAAATCAAGTTTTAATAGCTGAGATGCACTATCACAAATTGAGTCCAACTATATGTGATTATGAACAATTGATTTCAATTGGTTATAAGTGTAATCAATTGGAGATCAATGATGTGTTATAATTTAATTGGTTAGGACTACATTTTATGGTGAGGTTGCATACACCTAATTAATTAGATAGTTAAACATTAATTATTCAATGAGTAATTTGTGTAATTATCTTTTAATTAGAGTAAATTTGGAACCAATTAATTCTGAAATGGGAGTGATTGGAGCCATTTAATGTTAATTGGGAGCTAATTTGAGACCTATTAATGTTAATTGTGCTGAAACCATTTTCTAACAAATGACCTCTGCTCACCATTTCATCAATATCTCTCAGAATATTTTGAATCTATGAATGAGGTTAATTTTCCCAGAAACTAGACATCCGGGGCTTCAATTTGAGCATAAGAACGAGACAATTCCGATCAGAATTGGATCAGATATGATTTTTCGAAGTTGGCTCTACAAGCTGTTATAGCAGCTACGGGAAAACCGAATTTTGGCTTGCTCCCCACTCTCACCAATCTCTCCATTTAATGCAACAGATTTTCCCCAAGGCTAAAATGAGGTCTAGGTTCATAATCCTTGTCAACCCTCATTAAATGGCATTCCATTCATATTCTCTCCACTACTACTATATAAACCCTCCCTCTCCTTCATTCCAAGGCACCAGAAAAAATCCCCTCTCTTCTCCTCTCTTGAGTTCTAGTGAAGTTGAGTAGTCTTGTCATATCTTGGTCTTCCTGAGACTCAAGGTATTGAGTGAGACTCACTCTTCCTCTCTTAACTCTTCTTTTCCTCCACCCTAGGACTTCCCTCAAGAGTCTCCTCTTCCACCATATGGATCTTGCATGAAGGTATAATCTCTTTCCCTAGCTTGTTTATTGTGCTGCCATGATGAGAATTTAGGATTAAGGCATGATAGTGACTATTTAAATTCCCTCGAATATGTTTGAATGTTCTTAAATGTTCTTATGCGTTCTTTACATGTTCTTGGTTGTTCATCACATGTTCATGCATATCACTAGTTTTGATCTTAAATTTACATCAAAAATATGAAAAACATGTTTGTTTCATGATTCTTTCAAATCCTTGAATCTAGGTTATCACCATCTACACACATTCACTAGAATTTTATTTTTCAATCCAAATGCAATGTTTAATAAATTGAATTAGGGTTTATCACATGCACACACATTAAATTCAACAT
The DNA here is from genome assembly GCF_002906115.3 of Quercus suber. NCBI lineage: Eukaryota > Viridiplantae > Streptophyta > Magnoliopsida > Fagales > Fagaceae > Quercus > Quercus suber. The sequence goes on from NW_027069825.1 coordinate 189,111, forward strand.
GTAAATTGATTGACANAGTGGCAGAGCTGTATTAGTTGAAGAGGTTTGATCAAAGTTCTCTATCAGAAAAAGAAAAAAACAATTGAGAAGGTTCCATAAAGTCATCACCAATAGGATTAAGGCATAGTTGAGCTGCTTTGAGTTAAGGGTGTATACCTCTCTTCCTATGTAATGCTTTATCAACATTTCATTCCAATCAAGTTCTTCCTGTCACACCAACATTGTCAAGACATTAAAAAAAAAACTTTGTATAAATATTCAAGACATTTAAAAAGCACAGTTGCAATCAACAAATCCTAAAACAATAAGTAACAGCAGTTGTAACTAAAAGCAGTGACATAATTAAGAGAATTTGCTTTTGGGCGTGAAAGGATTTTGCATTAATGTCTTAGTGCTTAACTAACATTGTTTTTGAATCACCCAGCCCCATTTCTATTTCATGTAGTGTGTAACACAAGCAATCACTCATAACCACTCTGCTTATTTATTAAGAAAAATGAATCAATAATCCCACTGACACCCAAAAGCTCAGCCTAGTAGGAAGTGGCATTATAAATTTATAATCTAATTTATCTCAGTATTTATACCTACAGACCAAGCAGACCAAAAAAGTGGAACCTAATTATCGTTCCTAAGCAACTTCATTACAAGTAAAAGGTTCATTAATAAAGTGCAAAAGGGGTGCAACCCAAGTACAGGAAGTATACAAGACATACACCAACACTTGCGAATAAAAATTACAAAGATCACTCAACTCATGTAAATTAGAAAAAGAATACAGTCCTGAAGCTGACATTCACTCATATAAGGATCCAAGGAATGAGAGAAGGAAGAAATGGAATACAATTAGTAATGATAAGAACATAAAGAGCAAACTTGGTTGCAGAAATGAATACAAATTTGTAATGATTATTGCATAGACATTAAAGAATATTTTTACCTTCCATACTTCAGAAATTCAACAGAGTAACCAGGGGATGCATTTTCAAGTTTACAGGTTGAGTCTTTCAAAATCCGAAGCATTAGCCGCTGCAAAATTGATTGCAAGTTAGATTGAGATAAGTATGGATATCCCAACTCATCACAGCAAGCATGTAAGAAATTATAAGTGCCTTATTCCAAATACAATAATTAAAGCACATCAGCACTATCTTTCTCTCCCTTGGGGTTAATGACTTTTTTTCTCTCTCTTGAAGAATATGGTGTTCTTGTCCAGCCTTGTGTTCTTATCACTCTACGAATACAAAAGCATATACAGCTACAATGGTTGAAACTATTTCTATCACCTCAGAATTAAACAATATCATTTTTTTGTTGATTAAGAACATCTCATTTAGGGATCAATGCATTTTAAGAAAAATAAGTGGCTGTAAACCATCAAAAGATAACTAAAAGTCCAGTTGCCCCAAGCATTGGCATGTTCTTTTAGTGACTGTAAATGGTTCTTCAAACGGTTAAGCAACAGAAAATAACCAGTTATCACAACCATATGTCATGCTGCAAACATCTAAAGTTTTATAGATTAAATGAAATAAACTAATGATGACATATTGCTAGCAAAATTAAGATATTCTGAAAGACTGGAAGCCTAGAAATAATAGGAATGGTGAACTCGAACCTCATCCTTCAAAGTTTTGGTGTATATTTTTCCAATTTGTACAATCCCAACCTTGTGTCAAGTAAAGTGAGAATCCCCTAGTCTATGCATGATTACCAGATTTCTCCTTCTTTTTGGAAAAAGGTTTGTGGATGGGGAGGGGTGGGGGGGGGTGAGGACACAGAACTTACATCTGAGCTTGTTCAAATTCATAAGAAAACTCACTCTGCGATAATGAAAGCAACAATTATCAGCAACATGCAACCCCGCCCAATTTCTGGATTTCTTTAACTCATGTAGCACCTGTTCTCTGGTCATGTATGAAACAAGCCAGCAATGATGGTTCCATGCACGATAGTTCATTTTTGATCTCTGCACCCAAAAAAAAAAAAAAATAAAGTCAACTTAAAACAGTGTTAGGTTTCTTCCTGGAACACTCTCCCTCAACATCATAGTACGACGGATATGCCAAGAAAATGTGGTGTGCTAAATGTCAATAGTTAAACCACCAATATATATGGACAATTGCAGAAGCTAAAGAAAGTTTTGCATAATGATATGGTCAAAAGTTCTAATTAAAGAAGAAAGTCAAGTAGTCAACTAGCAAGACTATAAACTAGTTCCCCTAAGGGTCATCGCATAATGCACTCCGTTATATGAATAATTAGATGGTCCAAACTCTGTACAGGGAATTCCACCTTCAATTTGGGATGCCAGTTCTTCAGGAGACAGGCTATATAAGTTAAATTTTTATCATGCAAAATCCTTGGAAATAAAGCTTAACAACATCAAGCTTCATTCAACAGCTTGAGCTAAATTTCTTTCGGTCCAAAAGAAAAATAAAAATAAAACAAAAAAGGTGGGAGACAAAAGGAGGATCTCCATTGTCATCTCATTTTCTGTAAAATCAAATACAACCTCAATACTGTAATTTGTCATCCCAGAAGATTAAAAACTACTAGGATCATCTGCTGCCAGCAGAGCTTATTGTCATAGCTGACAACCAGCCACAGAGGCAGTGGCATGTAGCAGCATTTTAGGTGTGCATGGGTCAGTTTTGTTTGGCTTTGAGGCAAATCTAGAACTGAATCATAACCAAAGCAGAGAAAAGAAAAGGCTATTTTTGATTTAAATGTTCTCAAGTTTTTGAGAACAAAACACTCTAATCCAGGGAAAACAGCATTGTGAACTCCAATCTCAAGGCACAACTAGCTTCCTGCATTATGCATAAGACATCGCAATAGGAGTGAGGATCAATAATGGAAGCAATACAAAAGTAATTCAATGAATTTAAATACAACACAAATACACTTCAAAGTTATGCAAGAGCAGAGAGGGGTCTGAAGTCAATCAGTTTATTGTAGAAAAGCCCATGCTTGAAATTGGGTTCTATTCAATATGATGCATGAACTCCTTGATGGAGTACATACCTCATCTAAACAGGAAGTGTGTACAAAATACTCCTAGAGAATTACATTTTAAAAGAGAGAATCTGTAAAACTTACTATTGAATTCGTATAACTAATTCCACAACTAGAGATAGTGAGGGATTTTGTATGGGGTGGCACTGGAGAGGGGCATAATTTTCATTTGGTCAACTGACATACATATTATATGTGAACCTATTCAAAATAGGGATTTGGGGATTTGGAAACTTCTAGCGTTCAACCAAGACTTACTTGGGAAATGGTAAATGAATTATATGCAATACACAAAATGATTGGCTGCCTTCACCGAAGCATGGATTCTAGGTTAAATTACCGATTTTATCAAAAACTCAAATAAGTAAACTGAATTATAATAAAAAGAGACCTTGAGTTCCAGGCAGTGCCGAAATCGGAGCTGAGCAACAAGAGAGCCTTACTATGCAACCCATCACTTCACTCTCCAACCCATCATCGCAGTCGCCGAGTCTCTTGTACTCTTCCATTGCCGCAATAAACGCACGCTTGGCAGCATTGTACAATGGCAGAATAGCCTGGGTCGAGACGCCCAGCTTGTGATCCCTGCTCCAAAAGGTTGTACCATCCGATATCGCAGCATCGCCTGTTGAGTCTTCAGCCAGCATCGCGAATTGGGTCGGGTGTACAAATCCAACTTCATCACTGTAAAGACTCCAAAAATGAAATTCAAAGTAAAATTTTCAATATTTTGCTATAAGGGGAAACAAAATGAGAGGTATATGAGGTTATAACATGAGAGGGTCCGATTCGAGGATGTGTTGGAATTGGAGCAAGAGATCCATGGAATTTGTGATTTTGAAATTCAATCTGGTGAGAGAGTTTTCTGTTTCTGTTTCTGTTTGGTTGCGGAGAAAGTACGTCAGGAAAAGTGCGGGGAAATGCCCAATTCAATATATGAGTTTTTCTTTTTCTTTTTTAAATAAAAATTTTTTTAAGGATAATTCTTAATTTAAGAACTCTGATCCAAAAATAGTGAAAAACACAAAATGCAATTAAAGCTAGACAAAGGTTTCTGTACCGTGGAAAGAATTAGACCTGTAAAAAAATCTCAAATACTCAGGCTTATCTATTCGAAATTAATATATAATATATGTCCTATATGCCAAAAAAAAAAAAAAAAAACAGTTTAATGTGTCAACAGCTTATTTAGCTGATGGTGTAGAAAAAATGTAAAAAAATAAGCCAAATAGTACGGGTTCATAAATAGTATTAATAAGTGAAGTAAGATCTATAAATAATATCAAAAAGTACAGTAAAATTCATGAATAGTAGCAAAAATAAGTTGAAAATGGAGATAAGTTGAAAAATTCAGCTCATCTCAAATGCACACTAAGGGTCTGTTTGGGATCCACTGAAATTTTTTTACTAAAAATACTATAGATAAAAGTAAAAATGATCTGAAATAGTACAGTAGGACTAATGAATGGTACCAAAAAGTGTAATGAGACCCATGAATAGTAGCAAAAATAAGCTGAATAGTAAAATAAATTGGCTTTTCAAGTTGGAGCCAAATACACATTAAGGGTTTGTTTGGATATCGCTTATTGTTGAAAATTGAAAACTGAAAACGTTGTAGCAAAATAATTTTTAAATGTGTGAATAGTGCCATGAGACCCATTTTTAATGAAAGTTTTGCTGAAAAAAGAGGTTTGTGGGTTCCGTGAATAGTGCACAGGATCCACACAAAACGCAAAACGCCAGCGAAAACGCAAACGCTGGCATATCTAAACGCTCATTAAGTGTCAGTTTGAGAACTGCTTATTTAGCTGAAATTGAAAACTTTTTGTTGGAAGTACGGTAGATAAAGCTAAAAGTTATATGAAATAGTACAATAAGATCCATGAATAGTACCAAAAAATGCAATGAAACTCATGAATAGTACCAAAAATAAACTAAATAGTAAAAGAAGCTGTCTAATATAAGTTTATCCCAGAGTCAACCTAGACCTTCAAAAAAATTAAGGGAGAATCATTCCCCCTCACACGTATTATATTTTTTTCATGAAGTTTTGTGTATTTGTTGTTTTCTTTCACCAACTTCAAACATGAAATTGTTGTTGATGAGGCCTTTGCAAACAACCTTGTAAAAACAACAAACCCAAAGATCAAACCAAGCAAAAATGAAATTGTTCTTGATTTCAATGGCCATTACTTAAATGTGTTTTGCTGAGAATTCGGAAGATATAGAGTATTTGGAAGTGTTGCTTTTATCTTTGGTGATCTTAACAGCCTATAATCAAACTGTGATCCTATTCCACCAACCAATAAGTTATTTGACCACTGTGTGGTGTTTAGACAAAAGTAATTAGGGTCTATTTCGATACCGCTTATTGCTAAAAACTGAAAACTGAAAACACTGTAGTAAAATAATTTTTAAATGTGTGAATAGTACCGTAGAATCCAGTTTTAAAGTTGTTTTGCTGAATAAAGTACTTGCGGGTCCCGTGAACAGCACACAGGACCCACTGGAAAACGCACAACGCAGCTGAAAAATCATTTCAGCTCTATCCAAACATTCACTTACATAAGTTTCATGGTAGAAGACACCTGATTTCCCTTCTTATAAGGGTGTTTAAATAAATCCAATTATTTCATCCCTAATGCATTCTAGCACAACAATACGAAAGAAAATTCATTGCTGGAAGCTTAAATAGCTTTCCATCAACAAAAATTTGGACACAACCACTGATGTGTAGCTAGTTTTAGGCTTCATTGGTAAGATTAACCATTTGAGCAATAGCCATATCTCTCTCAAGCATTTAATCAAACAACTCTTTAGCATACTCAAAAGCAATAGCTAGTGAACAGCACATGGAGATAATAAAAGAAAAAATGTGAGGAAAAAATAGAGTGGGTCTCATAAACAATACCCAATCCTGGTCTTGGCTTTTTGATAAAAAACAATACCTAGGCCACTAGGCTTGTCACGTGTGAATAAATACACTACCAAAGCTGGAATAATAGAAAATTTTAAGCAAAATGCCAATTTTACTTTGGAACCCAAATGCTCATGTAATTCCTAGAAGCTCTAATTTAGGCTTAAACCAAGTGTACGCAAGTGGTTCCACTCAACCCTAAACCATTCATACCTTGTTGAAATGACTTGCGTGTGGTAAGCATGCCACAAGCATTTATCCTAAACTATGATATAACTTTCCATTAAATTCATAGTTACGTGACTTAGAAGTTCTAGCTAAATCCAAGCTAAAAACTCCAATATTTCTATTATTGCTAATTTACTATGCACATATCCCTGCACAATCTTTTTACTTTATTATTATTTTATGATAAGGGCATTTTTGGCTAGACCTATGAAACCTATAGCCCTTCGGGATATACGGACTCCCTCGGTGGGTCCCATAATAAGATCATGGACCTGTCTATATGGAATATATCCTATAAGGCCATCGACCCGTTGGACTACATAGGACGATTCCCGACAAGCCGGTCTTCCTTCAAAAACCCTACCAGACGATTGCTCATGTAACTGACGAACCATAAGGCCTTGACTCATACCGACGAATAGAAGTAGGACCACAACGACGGACAATAAGAAACCCCACGACAATGGGTAGTCAAAGGCTGATGGATGAAACATTAGCCCGACGGTTGATCCATGGGTCCCACAGGCCTTTGTGTGTTCACCACTCATAAATCTCTACATGGAAATAACTTGCACGTTACGCCCAAAGACCCTGTTCTACGTTTATGCCTTCTTAATATGGAAGAAAAGCCCTAGATCTCTGAGCATTTACTCCATATCTTCCACACAAGAAAAAATCCAACGTTCACGAGATCTTGGTCAGTCCTTTTGCCACTATAAAAGCACCAAGCCTCCTCATACCTAAGGTACGTAGAAAATCCCTAGCTCTCTCACTATTGAGTTTTTGGTGATTATTCTTTCACTAACTTAACTTTCGAAAGGTCTTTGGCCGGTACCCCATAGGTTCTTTATGTTGGTTATTGGTTTTCTTATTTCTCAGGCACCCCATTGGAGCACTCGTGGACAATTAGCTCACTGACGATTTTGTGCATCATCATTTTCGACGTTCATATTTCATTAACAACCATATTTTCAATAGTCATATTTCTCCAATTATCTATCTTTATTTTTAATATATATTATGAGCTCTAATAATTTTGTTTTATTTATTTATAAAATTATTAATTAAATTTATTATAAAGTCAGTAGGATTTCAATCCTAGTGAATCCAAAAGTCAATAACTAAAATTCTTTTTTATTCTCTATTTGGTCCAATTGTAGACTCTAATTATTAAGTAGAGTTCATGGTCTCAATGACAAATAACCACAACACCTACCAATGAGAATGCTTGATCACTTGATCAAACAAAAAATATGCAAATATTCGAGTGTTTTTGCGTGAAGTGGCTTGCGTTATACATCATTTCCACAATTCTATTTTTTTTTTTCCCTACTTTCATCAAAAAAAAAAAAAAAAATTCCCTCCAAAATAAAAGTCACTTTTAATAAGGTTCCCCTTTATAAGAGCCTTTTTGTTGTGTGTGTCTTCAATCATTAAACTATATATATAAATTGCATCACAATGATTTACTAGGAAAAAGTTAAGAGACTCCTTCACCATAGTCTTTCCCCCTTTTCATCGTTTTTAATGTTTCTTTGAATTTTTTTTTTTTTTTTTTTGTTAATTGCATTCTTTACACAATATGAGTTTGCATTGTTGTTTTCATGTGTTTTACAACACCCACAAAGGTGCTAAAATAAGATTTGAAATACATCGAAATTATTATTAAAATATACATCTTGAAGTATGTGGACTAAGGATGGTACACTTGCTTTAGTAAGGGTACACTTTGGTCCTAGTTAGGGTACACCTTCCTTATGTGGCATGTGTTGACTACATTTAAAACTCCATAAATTAACTCATTTGTAAGCATGATTAATATCTGAATATGGGAGAAAGAAGATAATTTCCTTAAAATGAATAATGTGTGATCTTTTAACATGAATAAAGTTTAACTACAACCATCAATACGAAGATGTTATGTATTCACTTATTAAATCAAACTTAAGTGATTGTATAAAAGGATATTGAACTCTTTTCTATTATCTTAGAGGGAGATTTAGAGATTATTATCAACTTTTTAAAGAGTGAATGTGTGTCTTTTGCTGCTCATGGTTATTAAATTAAAGAAGCGAAAGCCATTGCAGGTTCCTTTGCTGATTGTAGTTTTTCACATATTAAAAGACAAAGTAATTATGCCGCTCATCATATTGCTAGACAGCTAGACACATTAGAGTGATTAAGTTAAGTTATGAGTTTTGAAATTTTAATCTTTCCTATTTATGGCACGATAGTTTTATATAATGATTGATCTATCAACTCAATGCTTTTTTTATTTTTAGTTTGAACGGTTTCATATGATCAGTTGGCATAAATCCTTGGAATAAACGTGATATATAACTTCAAAATTCATCATTGGGTTGATTAGCTTAAAACCCGGTCTTGAACGGTCGATTTACTTAGAATAAATAGGATAGTTAACGTTAATAACCGATTTTGGTTTTAAATAGTTGATAGATTTGAAACTAACTGGGTAATCAATTCCAATTCTATAATTTTATTGACTGGTTTGAATTTATAAATTTGACATGTGTGATTAATGCAACCCATGATTATAAATTATAATCTAATATGTGTAGACTGTAGGTTGCTTTCATTTCCTAAGTCTTGATTTTGAATATAAATATGGTGATTCTAGTAATGAATGCAATAAAGGAGTAAACATGTTAGGTTTTTTTATTTTATTTTATTTATTTTTTTAATTTTTAAAGTAAACTTTCATTTTATATAGTCAAAATGTAAAACAGTGTAAAACAAAGACCAACTATATTGGAAGGGCTTTGGTACCAATCACCTTCTCATGCACATGCCTTAACTAACTAATAAGTAAAGACCAGTAGACGTTCATACAAAAAAAAAATAAAAAGGTAAAGACTAGTAGACATTTGCACGTATCACTCAAAGTGGTTATCAACTTGTTTAAAAACCGAATAGCAACTCTTGATCTTTGCCATAGTTTATGAGGTCTATGACGTACTATCGAATCTTACATTTGGTAATCTAATTCGGGACCTGAACCGAGACGCTCACACTTAGTGTCCGTTTAATATGATTAATTTTGCCAACTTATTTTACTATTCAACTTATTTTTACTATTGTTCATGGGTATCATTGCACTTTTTGGTATTATTCATGGGTCCTATTGTTGGGGTTTATGCCTTAAAATCCAATTTATTGGCATGTCATAGATAATTAAATTGTTTAATTATATGAGACTATTTATTAATGAACTAATGAGACATTATCTTAGTCCATGAGATGCATTGTATGTGATTAATGTGAAAAGTCACAGAAGATGTAAATTACAAGTTCCTTGTAAACTCAAAATGTAGTTCGTAGTCGGTGATGAAATTGGGCATTTCATCTGTGAAGACTATAACATATCAACTAAGATGATTTGTCTTGATCATGGAAGTGGAGAATTCTAGTTGATATGTTGATATGTTTTAAGAGTTAAGACATTGAACTAGACCGCTGTGAGATTTATTATTCACCTAATGATTGTCAAATGAATAATTAAATCTCACGACTTCTATTTACATTAACTCTAAATCCTGAGAGAATAATGGACCTGATCATGAGATGTAAATTGCTTTGATATATCAGGAGTGAGATCTATAAGACACGATCAAAACCTCAATATGTTGGGCAGCCACATTTAGTGTTGATGGAACATATATTCTCAAGATGGAATTCATAATTTCTTAACGGAGATATAAAATATTCTCTTGAGATAAGTTTAATGGGTTTGATTATTCAAAGTGTTGGGCTCAACCACTTTAGTAAGGAATTACTAAATTATATATTTATGAAATTGGATTTCATAAATATATGATGAATAACATAAAAGATTAAATCGGGTACTCAAGGATTAAGATGTAGTAATTTTCAAAGTGGCAGTCTACATTCATGACGTTGTATTACTACGAATATTTTAATGAAGGGATTGTATGTATAATAAAGTTTTGGGATATAATTTATTAATAAGGCCTAGAGTGCAATTATATTCATATAGTGGTATTGAATATAATTAATGGTAACTTTCGACTCGTAAAAAATTGACAGAAAAGCCCAAGGCCCACTGGAGCTAGTGTCTTATTGGTCCATTTTAGTCTCACTCCAAGCCACACACTAAAGCCCAATTGGAAAGGCCTAATAGGCCAGCTCAATTAGATAATCAGTTAAATATAAAGGGAGAAACATACATAATTTTTTATTAGAAAAAAGAGATACATCATTGTGAAATGGTGTGTATGTATGAGTGAAGCCACTCGATTATTCTCTCCTGGAAATTAATTGAGAGACCACACCAAGGTGTTGGAGTGAAGATTAAAAGTGTTCTCAATTACTTATAATCTTTTGTTTTGAATTTCACCACACCAAGGTACACTATCTTGTTCTTAAATTTTGAAATTTACATAGTGCATGTTATTAATCATGAATGAAATAGATCCATGTTTGTTACTTCCGCTGTGTGTTTTGTATGAGATACAAAATCAGATTTTCCAACACCTATTATATTATTTCAGCAAACTTTTACCTTTATCTACAGTACTTTCAGCAAAAAGTTTTCAATTTCAGCAAAATAAGCGGATCCCAAACAGACCCTTATTATAAAACCATAATTATGATGATGTAAGAAAAATAAAATAAAAAAATCAACCAAAAAATTAAGAGAGAGAGAGAGAGAGAGAGAGAGAGAGAGAGAGAGAGAGAGAGAGATAACCTTTTTTTGGTGAGGGAAAATTATGCAAAGAATGGAAGAGAGAATGCCAAATTATAGTAAAATGGTGTGAATTAGAAGACAAAATAAGACAAGATGAAGAGAAAGATGATATTGATATTAAAGTAGAAGGTAGTGGGAGATGAAAAGATAAGAGAGTGAGAAAGTATAAATATTTAAAAAAATGAGTAAATATTAAAAAAAATCATAGAAAAATTAAAAGAAATTGGATAATGACGTGGATGCTGATGTGGCTCAACAGGAGCGTAGTAATAATAAATGCTACGCTTCAGCTTTTAGATATATATAGATATAGATTACATATATTTTTATACATTTTTTCACCATACATATTTTCAAAAAATACAAACAAGATTACTAAAAATTTCTTATCAAACGAGACCAAAATCACCCAGACATTATTAAAAATTATAGTGCTATATTCAGCTTCTGGTAAAATGTAGTAGATTAGAAAATATTGGAATGAGAACCAAATTGTGTTGCACTTGCACCAATACCATTAGGAAAATAATTTGGATTTCAAATGGTTTCACTTTCTAGGTAAGTGGGTGTGTATATATATATATACATATATATATATATTTATTTATTTATTTTAGAAAGAGGTAGGTGGACATATTGAAACTGGAAAGTAATTCCAAGTCACATTAAGGGATCATTTTCAGTTTTTAAAACACATTTCAAGTATTTTTATACACTTTTTCACCCATACGTATTTCACAAATATTTTTAAACAACAATTTTCAGTTTTTAAACACATGTACCAAATGGACCCTAAGTAATTTATTATTATTATTATTATTTTTAGAGAAGAAAACAAAAACACATCAAGGGAATTTTGATCCACTAAAAACCCAAAATATAAAATTCATTCAAACAATATCTTGGGCCCGTTTGGTAGGGTATTTCAAGCAAATTTTGAGCATTTTAAACACATTTACACATACTTTTCACCTACATATATATTAAAATACCCAAATAATATTATTCAAACTTCTCTATCAAACACCTCCTAACATTATGTAAAATGGCTTCCTGACCATTTTTCTACATTCGATATTAGTGCTAGTTTGGTTTGCCGCGTTGCGTCTCGCGTTTGCGTTTTCAGGTTTTTTTTTTTTAAACGCGTTTTTAGCTAAATTTACTGTAGCAGCACTGTTGCGGATACTGTTCATTGAACAGTAGTCGCAACATTTGACTTTTTCGCACAAATTTACTATTTAAGGACCCATAAATTTCACTTTTCAACAATTTTTCATTAAAATAAATCCTACAGTACTATTTATATATTAAAATTATTTAATACAGTAAGTTTTTAATTTTAAATTTTCAGCTTTATCGTTAAAATATCCTACGAGAACTATGCACGATTAATTTAGTTTTTTTTTTTTTTTTTTCGTTTTTTGAAGGAACTGAGCTGTCTAATCCAATTTTGAAAATGAGGTGAAGCATAATCTAATCGGTGGGTAAAATAAAATAAAATCAGTGAACAAATGTGAAGTAATTGACTACATGTGTAGGTAGGTCCTCTTTACTCACCGGCTCGCGTGATGGTGGGCCCTCTGAGACAACCAAGGCTTAATCTCCGCGTTGACTGACATTATTTCCAGATCTTGGTCTTGTAGCTGCTGCGCCTAAATCTGTTGGTTGCGTTTCTTCTCCACAATCTGCAATTTACTCTTTCATCAGTAGTCTCTTTATGTTTGTGTTTGTGTTATCAACCAAAAGAGTTCCTTTCTTGATTTTCAAAAAAAAAAAAAAAAAAAAATCCATTTCCAAAGTATGGCTCTGGCTTTTGTTTCTTCCATCGTGGACCAGCTTGGTTCACTCGTTGCTTCAGAGTTCAAGGACCGGCTTGGTTCGCTTCTTCCTTCAGAGGTTGCGTCGATTGTAAATGTCAAGGAAGAAGTCGAAAAGCTTGAACGCAAATTCCACGAGATCCAGGCAAAGCTCAACGATGCAGAGGAAAGGCAAGTGAAGGAGAAGCTGTGAAGCTTTGGTTAGAAAAAGCTCAACGACGTATCCTACGAGATGGGCGACGTGTTGGATGAGTGGAACACTGCCAAGATCAAAGCAGACATTGAGAAAGAAGAAGCTGAAGCTTAGTACTGCTAAGAGGAGGAAGGTATTGCTACCACTTGAATTCTACTACTATTTTTCAGCGTCGTGATATTGCTCTTAAGATAAAAGAAATTACTGAAAAAGTTAGATGAGATTGACAGAGGGAGATATGTACCAGTTTGTACTGACTAGTGGCAATGAAGAAGTTGTGAGACCACCAACTGATTCCCACGTTGATGTTCGAACATTCTGGTCGTGATAAGGTAAGTGTGATCTAGTGAACATCCTATTGGCAGGGGTAATGAAGAAAAAGAAACCACATGTCATCTCTTTAGTAGCATGGGTGGTGGTTTGGAGAAAACCACTCTTGCTCAACTAGTCTATAATGATCAGTGAGTGAAGTTCAGCCCATTTGAGAAAAAAGGGTGGTTTGTGTTTCTGATCCTTTCAATAAGTTTATGGTTGCCAAAGCAATCATTAAATTTGTGGGGTGAATCCAACCATTGACTGGCCAGTCATGATGAATGTGTGAAGGTTCGGGGAAGAAAGCATTCTTGTCCTTGCAATGTGTGACTGAAGCCCTAGCTTGTGGAGCCATAGCTTGGCACTCCAATGCTGCCCAAGCATAGAATTCTAGTCANTAGTTTCTTCACCTCCTCTCTGACAGCATCAGAGTGGTCTCTGGACGAGCGCCAAGGAGGTTGCCTCTTGGGTGTGACAGACGGATTACATTTAGATGATGACAGAGAAATTAGGGTCTACCCCTGGGAGCTTTGTAAGCACTCCATGTGAAGACATCGACGTTTTTTCTAAGGAACTCTATCAGCTCTTCCTTCTTTGGAGGAGGCAGCTGAGCCCGACTGAAAATTTCTCTGGATCACCACAATAACAACTTTCATCAAATTTTCACATTTCGCCTTCTCAGGCGACCTATCAACAGGTAATGTCGGAGCTTTTAATGCTATAAACCCCTTCTGCATGGGCCAAGGATTCACCTAGGGCTAATGCCAGATGGCAGCCACCAGGCATTACCTAGCCATAGATTGGTTTCCTAGGATCTCCCTAACCTGGTCCCCAGACGAGTATTTCACCTTCTGGTGCAGAGTAGAAGAAACAGCTCCTATGATATGAAGCTAAGGCCTGGCCACAATGGCAGGTAGGGTGAATAAACGTTCACCACGATGAAGTCCACCTCCACTACTTATGAACCAATCTGCATGGGTAGTCTAATTTGCCCTTCGGGATGACGACCTTCCCATTAAAACTCACAGGGGCGAGCTATAGGGCATTAGGTCCTCGGTCTCAAGTTTAGCCCCTTATACAAGTTGGGGTACATTTCTTGGCACCACTGCCTTGTCCACCATCACCATTTTTCACATCATACCCCTATCCTGAGGTAATACCAAAGTATCATCGTGGTTGGATAGTTCCAATTTTATCCTCATTCGAGAAGCCCAAAATCGGTTGAATTTCTAGTCAGCCTTCTTCAGCTCTTGATTAGCGACCTTGGGGATAGCCAAGCCCAGACATCATTCTAGAAGGGCAGGACCTAGTTCTCCTGAGCAGCGAAGATGACATTTATCGTTCCCAATGGTCTTAAAGAATCATCTCTCCAGGATTTTTGAGTTTGCTCAGCCCCCTGATCGCTGGAGTGGTGCAAGAGTTGCTTTAGTTTTCCTTCACAGAAGAGCTAGTCTAGGTGATCCCATAAACGTCTACAGATCGCTGGAGTGGGCAAGAGTTGCTTTAGTTCCTTCACAACGAGCTGGTCAAGTGATCCCATAACTTCTACAGATCGGCTGGAGTGGTGCAAGAGTTGCTTTAGTTTTCTTCACAGATGAGCTGGTCCAGGTGGTCTCATAGACTTCTACAATCTTCAGTGGTATGTCCATGGTCTTTGTGGTATTGGCAATAGAGGTTGTGGTTGCGCCTCGCGGGTTTCCCGCCATTTTATTTGGCTATTTAAGAAATGGTTCATTCCTAATCTTATCTAGAACTTGATGCACCAGTTCTCAGAATACTGCGTTGACCGCCTGAGGATTGGCAAATCCTGGTTGTTTGACAAAATCTCTCCGTGGTCAGTTGCTATTATACCGGTCCGACCTGAAATCCCTCCCCTTCTAAAGATAACCTTATCCTTTCCTTTCCTTGCTGTTGATCTTCCTAAACCTTTTATACTTGTCTATTCGGTCCATAAGTTAGCGCACACTGGTGACGGGTTTGTCAGTCAGAGTTTCTTAAACCGTGCTTAGCGAGAGGCTGAGCTTGAAAGTACTAATGGCTACATCGTCAAAGCACCATCTCGCATGCTTAAAGATAGCAGGGAAGCCAAAGCCGAGGGACCCTGCTATAGTGACGAACCGGAGCCAAACGCTTGGTGAGTTCTTTAAAAGAACTTATGAAATCTGCCATCAGGCTGTCGAACCATCTCATCACAACGGGTCCCAAACTGGATGGAAAACCTTGCACATCAAAGCTTCGTCCTTAGAATGGACAGCCATTCTCTTGATTGAAGTGGCTCACATGCTTCACGGGTCCGTTCTACCATTGTACATGGTGAAGACAAGCTGATTGAATCGAAGAGGAAGTTTTAGCCCCCTCGATTTTGTGCGTGAAGGGTGATTTGGAGATTTGTCCAAGGCCCTGCTCATAGAGTCGTTTCCCACGCCTTTATGTGGCAGCTTCTGATCCTCCATTCCTAACGGCGTTCTTCCTCGTAGGAAAAGATTCGCTAGGCGGGGTTCAAGACCTTCGCCTATAACTGACATCCCTTTTATCATCAGAAGACCTCTGACTCTGAGGAGGGGGTCGCCTTCGCCGTGCGTGGCGCAACTCTCTCTTCAACTGGTCAATCTCTAGTTGCATGCCCCTATTACCCTTTACATGGGAGATACAGCTTCCATCTCGAGGCCGACTCCTATCAGTATGCGTGGTATGCACACTTCCTCCACGATCACCTCTCCGCTTAAGGTTGACGAAGGGGTCGCTATGCTGAGATCTCGCAGACTCTGCTTGGTGTGGACCTGATCCTACCATAGTTAGGCGTTGCACTTGCTATTGCACAAGTTTCTTTCCCACAGACACACCATTGTAAGGCACTATCTATGGCCCAGCTCAAAATATGTGGGATGCTGACCCGGTCAGTCCAAGACAATAAATTTGTAGAGAGTGTGTTGAAGAACTAGTCCTAATGAATTAGACAACAACTAGTATGGATTAGATAGGTGATTTAAATAAAACAACAGACACAAATATGAATAAATTCACAATCCGAGGAGGTTAACATTCATATAAATCATTTGAAACTGAGTAAATATAGTTTAGATTGCTACAGTTCTTTCTTCTATTTTTCTCCTCCTTTCTCATGGAGGATCTCTCTTATTATATAGTCCCCTTAGACTCTTTTCCCCTTACTTGTCCCATCAGACACCTCTTCTGGGCTTCTGTGAGTTGGTTGCCAAGACAGCAGCACTATTCAGGGGTCTTCTCCACATTAATACGGCAGAAAGGTAGCTGTAGCGCATTTAATGCGGTGGTACCAGCTTTCCTTAGATATTTTTTTGGGTTTCCTTCTTCTTGCACGCTTCTAGGGCACATCCTTGTCGCTGAAGCTTCCTGGAAGATCGCCTTGATCATTAGGATCTATGCTTGACCTATTCTTAGCCTGTCAAGGAGACACTCCTCCTCAGATCACCTTCCCATTCATGCTCTATTCATAAAGTCTTTAACCCAAACCATTTTGTAATACCCACTCGTCTTCGGATTAATTACCTCCTCAGACAGGACCCAAGCCCAATATGTGATTTGGGCCTTACCCCACACTACCCATTTGAGTTCTTTGATGATCCTAGAAAGTATATAGTATTTTTATATTATTATATAAAATGTAAATTATAGATCATTAAGTTTGGATTCATATTTATTTTGCCCTAAAGTTTCAAAAATTTTAATTTGTTTCCCTAATTTTACCAATTTTTTGATTGGGAAATGGGAACCCTTCTGTCCAAGCCTTCATTAAGTAACATATAAGCATATTATGTATGCTAGATGAACAATCAAATCATCCCATGCCAAACAAGTAATGTAAGTCAATTAAAAAAAATTAAAAAATTAAAAGCTAAAAAAAGCTAAAAAAATAAAAAGGAATATAATTTTATTCTCTTGCCATCCAAACAATACCAAACATCTCAATTGCTAACACTTCATTAAACAAGAGATTTAGAATCACTACAACCTCCTTCAAGCTCAAAATCTCATCACCAAATTATTCACAACCCACTTTTGGATCTTAATTTTAGTTCATAACCAACCCAAACTAACCATTTGTGACAAGATTATCCAAAAATCAGTGAAAATTCTAGTGCTATATTTAGCTTCTAAGCAAGTGTAGTAGATTCGAAAATATTTGGAATGAGAACCAAATTAGTGTTGCACTAATCCATTAAGAAAATAATTTTGATTTCATATGGTTCTATTTTCTAGGTAGGGACATGAAAATTGGAAAGTAATTCTACGCCACATCAAGTAATTTATTATTTTTTTTTTAGAGAAAAAATACAAAAACACATCAAGGAAATCTGGTCCACTAAAAACCCAAAATATTAAATTCATTCAAACAATATCTTAATGTCTATTATGCAAAATGGGCTTACTGACCATTTTTCCAAATTCGATATTAATTCGTTAAAATCTCCCAAGAGAACTATGCTTGATTAATTTAGCTTCTTTTTCTTTTCTTTTTTTTAAAAAAATTTTTTGAAGGAACTGTGCTGTCTAAGCAATTTTGAAAACGAGGTGAAGCATAATCTAATCGGTGGGTAAAATAAAATCAGTGAACAAATGTGAACCACAGGTTCCTTTTCATAGGATGTTCTTGTACCGCTTGGATTTATTTGACTATGCCTAGGTTTGGATAGCGCTTCTTCTTGCTAAAAGTAGAGTTACGTTTTTTTTTTTTTTTGCCGGTTTTGTTGACTTTTGAGAGGCAAAAATTATTGTCGTGTATTGTATGTGTACTATTCATGTACTGTTTACGCAATATTTAATATTAAAAGTGGGTCCCACAATACTATTCACACATTTAAAAATTATTTTGCTACAGTTTTCAACAACAATCAGTTTTTATCAACTTTAGCAACAATAAATGCTATCTAAACGGACCCATATATGTGAAGGAATACTCTCTTTACTCACCGGCCGCTGTGAGGTGGGCCCTCTGAGACAACTACCGAAGGCTTAATCTCCGCGTTGACTGACATTATTTCCAGATCTTGGTCTTGTAGCTGCTGCGCCTAATCTGTTGGTCTGCGTTTCTTCTCCACAATCTCAATTTACTCTTTCATCAGTAGTCTCTTTTTAGTGTTTGTGTTTTGTTGTTATCAATCAAAAGAGATTCCTTCTTGATTTCAAAAAAAAAAAAAAAAAATCCATTTTAAAGTATGGCTCTGGCTTCTGTTCTTCCACCCGTGGGCCAGCTTGGTTCACTCATTGCTTCAGAGTTCAAGCGGCCGGCTTGGTTCGCTTTTTGCTTCTGAGTTGCGTCGATTGTAAATGTCAAGGAAGAAGTCGAAAAGCTTGAACGCAAATTCCACGAGATCCAGGCAAAGCTCAACGATGCAGAGGAAAGCAAGTGAAGGAGGAAGCTGTGAAGCTTTGGTTAAAAAGCTCAACGACGTATCCTACGAGATGGGCGACGTGTTGGATGAGTGGAACACTGCCAAGATCAAAGCAGAGATTGAGAGAAGAAGAAGCTGAGACTATGTACTGCTAAGAGGAGGAAGGTATTGCCCTACCACTTGATTCTCGTTTTATTTCTCAGCGTCGTGATATTGCTCTTAAGATAAAAGAAATTACTGAAAAAGTTAATGAGATTGACAGAGAGGAGATATGTACCAGTTTGTACTGACTAGTGGCAATGAAGAAGTTGTGAGACCACCAACTGATTCCCACGTTGATGTGTCGAACATTCTCAGGTCGTGATAAGGTTAAGGTTGATCTAGTGAACATCCTATTGGGCAGGGGTAATGAAGAAGAAATAACCCACATGTCATCTCTTTAGTGGCATGGGTGGTGGTTTGGGAAAAACCACTCTTGCTCAACTAGTCTATAATGACAGTGAGTGAATTCGCCCATTTTGAGAAAAAAAGGGTGGTTTGTGTTTCTGATCCTTCAATAAGTTTATGGTTGCCAAAGCAATCATTAAATTTGTCGAGGGTGAATCCAACACCATTGACTGGCCAAGTCTAATGGATGAAATGTGTGAAAGGGTTCGGGGAAGAAAGCTATTTCTTGTCCTTGATGATGTGTGGACTGAAGACTCTATGTTGTGGGAGCCATTCAGGCTTGCACTCCAAAATGCTGCCCAAGGCAGTAGAATTCTAGTCACTACACGTAAAAGTGAAGTTGCAGATGTTATGGGAAGTGCAAAAAGGATCAATTTGGAGGAATTGTCTAATGATGACTGCTGGTCGATTTTTAGTACAATAGCATTTTCTGATAGGGATTCTGAGCAACGTAAGGATTTAGAAGAGATTGGCAAGAAAATATCAGACAAGTGCAAAGGCTTGCCCCTTGCTGCAAGAACTGTAGGGAGTCTCATGCGCTTCAAGAGTCGGAAGGAACAATGGGAGATGGTTTTTTATAGTAGATTGTGGGAATTACAAGACGTTGAACAATGTCTTTTTGGGCCGTTGTTACTGAGTTATTATGATTTGCCCTCACCATTGAGACGGTGTTTCTCATATTGTACTATCTTTCCAAAAGATTATATCTTTTTTGAAGAGGATTTGGTATCTATATGGATCGCACTAGGTTATATTAAGTCGATGCAAACAATGAGAGAATCGTGGCAAGAGATTACTTTGAAATTTTTGTCATTCGGTCTCTCTTCCAAGTTTTAGAGGATTATGGGGATTATGAATATCGTAATAGGATTATAAGGTACAAAATGCATGATATAGTGCACAACTTGGCACAGTTGATGGCAAAAAACGAATGCATCACAATCAATGGTTACGAAGAGTTGGGGCCAGATCTTCAAAATGCTTGGCATTTGTATTTACAAATTCTGATTAATGCTCAAATTCCTGAGTTCATCTACAACGCAAAAAATCTACGCACCCTCATCGTTGTAGGTCATAGTGATTATAATGTGTCCAAGTTGCTCCATCATTTTAGACGTTTACGAACATTAAGTTTAAGTTGTTATTATGGTAAATTAAAGGGAATTTCGGATGAAATAGAAGATTTGATGCATTTAAGGTATCTCAAAATACATAATTGCCATAGAAACGAATTGCCTGAAACCATCTATAATCTATGCAATCTACAAATTTTAAATATTACAATTGGTTACGATAGTGGGTTCAAGAAATTACCACAGGGGATTAATAAACTAATTAACTTAAAACATCTTATTTTGGATGGTCATTGGGAGTATCTGTTTGAGTTTCCAAGAGGGATTGGGAGATTGAGTTCTCTTACAAAATTAAGTCATTTCTATGTAGGTGGCAAGGATGATAGCCAAAGATGTGAACTCGGAGAATTAAAATATTTGAACCACCTTCAAGGAACTCTTACAATAAATAGGCTAGGGAACGTGGTAGATGCGTGTGAGGCCAAGAATGCAGAGCTAAAAAAAAAAAGATAGGCCTTCGTGATTTGTATCTGCACTTTTCTGGGGATTTTTTTAGAAAATAACTACAAAACCCAAACAATATTATTAGTTAGCCAACGTTTCAAAAATATTGCATTTCTAACAATTCGACTTTAGAGTAGTCGATTTTACTGTTCATATCGCCTATCTTTGCGCCACGTAGATAAAGAAATCGACTTCAGAGAAGTCGTTTTCTATACAAAAGAAAACGACTTCAGAGAAGTCGTCTTCTTTGTATAGATTCAAACAAAGCTACTGGGATGAGAAGTCGTTTTCTTTGTATTTCAGATGAGAAATTACTTACAGTTACGCGGGTGGACACGGCGGTCCAGGCAAAGTCGGACAGTGGTGGCGTTGGCATTCTGAATCGGCGTTCAGACGGTGGTGGCGCACCGTCGTACCCTCCGAGTCGGCGTTCAACAAAACCTCACAGATCCGCCGAGTCAGGTCCGTCTGAACGCCGATTCCATTTCGAGAGCAACAAAGTCTTCATTTCGACGACTCCATTTCGAGATCAAATCAGATCAGATTTGTCATTCGTGGGTTTGGGTTTCGTTTGGGTTTGGATTTGTCATTCCTGTTTGGGTTTCGTTTTTTTTTTAGTTTTTTTTTTTTTTTGGATTGAATTGGTCGCCTGAGGCTAATTTGCAGGTCTAGGTTTCTATACAAAGAAGACGACTCTATACAAAGAAGACGACTTCTCTGAAGTCGTTTTCTTTGTATAGAAAACGACTTCTCTGAAGTCGATTTATTTATCTATGTGGCGCAAAAATAGGCGATATGAACAGTAAAATCGACTCCTCTGAAGTCAAATTGTTAGAAATGCAATATGTTTGAAACGTTGGCTAACTAATAATATTGTTTGGGTTTTGTAGTTATTTTCTTAAAAATCCCATTTTCTGGAGAAAACGTAGAGAATCATGGAAGAAGAATGGAGAACGATGTATCAGTTTTGAATGCGTTAGAGCCACCTCCAGGCTTGGAGAAGTTAGAAATTGTTTGGTTTCAGGGCACCACAATTTTCCCTAATTGGATGATGTCCCTAGCCAAATTGAAAATCCTTACTCTAACAGATTGCGAAAATTTAGAGCGTTTACCTCCCTTGGGAAAGCTTCAGTTCCTTGAAGTTTTACTCATATTGGGTCCCAATTTTCCATTAAAAAATGTGGGTGTTGAATTTTTGGGAATAGAATCTAAAAACAAGAAAGATGGCATAATCAAAATATTCCCAAATTTGAAAACTCTCATGTTTGGGTTTTTGCGCGAGTGGGAAGAATGGATTGGGATTGGAGGACAAGAAAAGGAAGATTGTATTATTATAATGCCCTGTCTTCAAATGTTGCAAATTTCCTACTGCCCAAACTTAAAGTCCCTGCCGGACTTCCTTTTTAAAACTTCATTGCGGGAGTTTGAGGTGAATTACAGTCCGATTCTCAGCGAACGTTACCAAAGAGGGACAGGAGAGGACTGGGCCAAGATTTCGGATTGATCATATTGCAGTGCAAAGAGACGGTCAAGAAGTTATTCGACGAGGTAATTTTTTCTACTTCTTCTCGGGCTCCTCCTTTTATTTTGCCCAAAAAATAATTAAAAAAATCAATTAATATTCTTATTTTCTGCCAAAATTTCCCACTGGGAAATAATTACTTACAACGTAGGTTGATGAATTTATCAAATTCTCAATAATTTGATTAGGTTATTTCATTTACGGTTTAATGTTTATGTGGATCTTGCCCATTTTCTTCATTTCAGATGATGAAGAAGAGTTAGACTAAGAAGAGCAGTCTGAGGACGAAGAAGAGGGCCAATGATCTTTGCGTTTCTAGGTTCACAAAGTTTAGCTACAAGTAGAGATTTATCACAGGTAATTTCTTCCGTGTTATAATAAAATATTAATTAATTATCCTCTGAAACAATTTAATCACGACTTTGTGAGAGATATTCATATTAGAAATGTGTGAATGCTTGTAAGATTATCTATTGAAAAGCAAAAAAAGTTTCAACCACCGGGCCTTTTGGCCTGGATGGTACCCGGTCCTCTAGGGACCTAACAGCTCAGGAGTTCTATCCCCTGCATAAACACTTACCAAGCAAAAAAAAAAAAAAAAAAAAACAGTGCATTTCCTAGAGGGGACTCTAATTATGACTGCTCATATTAAATCCAATTATGGTTACACAAAATGATGCTCTTTTGTTTTCAAAGTTTTTGTTTGTAACTTTTTTTCTTTATTTTATTTTTTATTTTTTTAAGTTTCCAAATTGTGATGTTCGATGCATTATGTAAGGATTTAATGATGAATTTGTTTAGAAAGTGATATAGAATTCATGACTAGACATTCATCTTGTCTAGAACGCACATACACTTCCAAGTAAAATTTATGCTCTTACATAATTTCTGTTCTTGGTTCAATAAAACAGAAGTGTTCTTTTCAACATTGTTATACCCTTTATGGATTTTGATATTATCTGGTTATTTCTAGGAAAAAGAATTACAGAAAGATGGAGAAAAGTCACCTTTTAAATATATATATTTTTTTAATAACAACTTTTTCTTGTGTCTAAACTTAATTCCATCTTGCGCATCTCATTTTATTTTGCTTTTGCTAGTTGCTAGTTCTAAAGAACATTGTTGTCCAATTTTTACAAAATTGTGCAATATCCATCAACATAACATTGTTATAAATTTGTATTTAAAAAAGTTTCCAAGTGGTGATATATATAATATATGTGATGAGAAATTTGGAAGTTTGTTGTTTCTTATCTCCTCTTTTATTGTAAGGTATATCTACATATTCTTCTTAATCTTCTGTTAAGAGATGGTTTTTTTTCTTAGTGCCTTGTCCGTTTGTCAAATCCTCATGATAAAGATTTACTGTTGGCCTCATTTAAACCAGACATCAAATTCTGAAATGTGAGAAAGCATATTTTGTGCTTGAGCAAATATTTTGCCCTTGTTCAGTCTAGACTTCCATGAAATATCTTTCTTGCGCTTTGGGCCTCATTCAATCATAACATCATATCATAGGGCTTTTTGTAGAAAGCTGTGCTATGACTTCAAAGATGCAACAAAAGAGCTTAATCTGGCTTGCTGGTTTTCTTTAGTAGTAATCTGATTTGGTGACACATGAAAAGCAATCTAGGATCTGTCCATACTTTTTATCTTTATTTTTCAACTCTTGACATGTGCTCTTTTCTTGTCTTATAGTTTGAAGTGTTTCGTTACACGGAAGAGTGTGAGGTACAGGCAAGAAGAAGAAACCACAAATACATTGGCTTTGTTGATTTTGATTATATACTCTTCTAATGTAAGTTTTATCTCGATATTTATGCTCAATCATCAATGTGCTTTTCCTTATCATTTTCTCCATCCATAATAACCTCATGCTAGATATTTAACTCTCTTTTGGCCTCATTTTATGATGAAGCATATTTTCATGCATGAATGCACATTTGAGAAAATGCCACATAAAAAAATCTGCTTTAGCATTTTATATTGCAGCAAGTGTATTGAGAATTGCACTAATCTAATTCAAACAATTTAGGCTCCAATTTTTACAGCAAATATCAATCTTATGATAAATATAGAATTTAAGCCCAATTGTTTACATAATTAGGCAATTAACATAAGCATGCATGGATCAAAAAATCAATCACCCACAAGAACACCGAAGTGTTGATGAAGAGGAAAACCCAAGAACAAGGTGGAAAAACCTCTCCAGGGCATCACAACACCAAACAATCCACTTATGAGAATAGTTGCAATACATACTACGTACAAAACCCTCCAAGCTAAGTAGTAACTATGTACTTGAGCCTCCAACTCCTACTAGCAACCGATTTCTCGAATCCTTTCTTCTCACTAGCCTCTGTATCCACAATTGAGCCTCCAATTGCAATCTCCATTTCTCCTTGGCAATTCTGAGACTGTTCCAGTGATTCCCAAGCTCCAATCAACATCAAAATTCTTAAGGTAGTAATGGGTGTGAATATTATCTTTTGAAATTTGACAATTTGAGAGGGAGAAGGTAGAGAGATTGATGAGGGTTAAAGATCTAGGGTTTTTTTTGGTACTCTCTAGCTCTGCAGATAGGAATTGGGTGTGCAAAATTTGTTGAAAATGGGATCTTATATAGTGAGGGTATGGGCTAGAATGGCAGAGAAGAATTAATTGAGTTGTCTTAGGTTCTCACAGTTCCTCTCGTACAAGAGGGAGGCGAATAGAGAGGCGAACTCTCTATCCAACTGTTTTTCAAAATTTGATTTCGCTTCACATTTCACCTAATGCTGCCAATTTCATAGGAGTGAAATTCTGCCACTTCCAACTTCGATTTCAACACTTGTAGCACTTCACCTCACCAATGTGAGAGTCATCACCAACTCTAGCACTAGGCTAGTGATAATTTCTTCAACTACTTTGCATGTGTGACTACAAGCAAGGTGTGGAGAAATTGTGAAGAATGCTAATAACGTGGGAGGCTGAGTTCTAATAAGGAAAGATCTTCTTTCCTTCACTTTTCTTCTCCATGATTTCAACAATTGCAACTTTGTAGAATAGTTTCATTTGCTTTTAGGTGGAAGCTTTTAATGCTCTATTTTCTTGGCTCCTTTGTAAGTTTTATATGTAGCTTCTACGGTTATGCATGTAAGGCATCTAATAAGAAAGAAGTGATATAGCTATTTAATAAGAAGTGTAGGGAGATAGCAAATAGGTGTGAGAAAATAAGTAGTGAGTGAAATAGTGAAGAGTGGTGTGTGTAGCAAAGTGTGTGCAATGTATTAAGCATCAACAAAAATTATATTTTATTGATAACTCCTTTGTGTATTCTATTTGGTGAGATTTATCACAAAGTATTTGACAAAATACTTTTCTTTTGAGTGTCAAATTTATTTTGACAAGGCTTCCACAGTGGCAAATCTCTACAACCAGCCCAATACAAACAACAATCAACATAATTACATGAAAACGATAAAATTTAAGATCAGTAGTTACAAATAATTTATCACGAAATTTTCCACCCACTAAAATTCCTAACATTTATAATGGCACATTTCCTAAGTAGTCCATATTATATGGTGGAAGGTGATAGGTGACATCTGTTTTTCAACGATTTTCAACTTAAGTAAATTCCATCCTTATGTTTTAGGGTTTGGAATTTAGTTTGCTTATTTTCATGGTTTACCCTATGTTTGGGTGGAGGGAGGTTGCTGGAAATTCCAGCCACCTTCTAGCCACCTCCCATCTACTACCCATCTACTCTCCCTCCCTCTCCCTCCATCCAAACATAGGATTAGTGTACTGATTTCAGAGATTGGATACAAAACCGTGTAGATTTCTTGTCCTTGTAATTCAGGACTCTGGAGTTTCCTGCCATGGAAGAAGGGGAAGATTGGGGTGTTAGCACTAGGAGTGGAGGGGATGGGCATGGGCTGAGAAATCCCCCCCACCCTTTTTTTTCCTGTTGCAAGTTGCCCAATTTGGAATGACTTGAAAAAATGGACACATCCAAATTAGTCACTAATATTTATTATAAAAAAAGGGCAGAAGGCAACTTTATGTTCTTCTTTCTCTTCTTCTGATGCTGTTGCATTTGCTGTTTAACCCATAGTCTAACTTTTCCAACCTCAAGGGTATAGGAATGTTTTGGTCTCACTCATTTGGAACATAATGCAAAATTCTCTGTTCTCATTTGGCCTCATTCAATCAAACCATCGTGCAAAAGGCTTAATGTACAAAATGTTCTGTTATAACTTCAAAGATGCTGCTAACAAGCTTAACCTGTAATCTAGTTTTTGTTTTTTTAATTTAATTTAATTTTATAAATATAAATAAACTGTAATCTAGTCTTCTTTAGTAGTCCATCTGGGTTGGTGACATATGAAAAGCAAACTAGTTAATTTTTAAATAACACCTTTACTCAGCCTTCCATCCATAATTTTGTATTCTTGAAACCTGTTTTCAATCAACAAGTGATAATTCATTTTAAGAAGAAAGAGGGAAGCCCTCATAGCTCGAACCTATAATTGCTGCTGATCATCTAGTCTTAATGTTCTAGGGTAATTTATCAAGTTCCTAAGTCAATAAATTGTGCCTTTTCATTGTCTCAAAGGCATAAGTGTTTCATGGCATGGGGGAATGCATAGAATCGCCACCATTAGATATGAAGATGTCAAATGTCTTGGGTTCATTAGTTGGATTAACAATCACAGTCTTGGTATTGAATCAATTTCTTATTGGTTTTTTGTGACTTCTTTGCTTTTTTTATTTCTATCGTGTCTCACTTGGGGAGTTTTCTCGACAGTTTAGTTTGTTTCCTTGATGATATACGTAATTATAGAACACCAAACAAATTAATGTACTCAATTTTATTTGCTTTAATCTCTGAATTAGTAATCGAATTTCCATTTTAAAATGCACCACAACAGTTTATCTATCATTGCCTTTACTTTTCTGCAAATCTGTAAAACTAAAATTCAAGATATGCTTGCAATTTAAATTTTTAGTATTAGACACAGACTAATTGCAATTTGCAATAAGGCCAAACCATAGCAAGAGTACAAGTCTGGAAACTTACGTGAAAATTTTGCATAGACAGAAAATATGCTTAGTTACATCTAATGCAATGCATAAACAGAAAATGTAGTCTAATTAGCCTTCTGAAACCCTTTAGCTTACCTTTATATATTTTCAACCTATTGAAAAGAAAGTTCCTTAAAACTGGGCTGTAATCTTAATTTGATTCTTTTCTTAAGAGATTAATTATGAATTTGATCATTGCATAGTTTCTAAAAAAACAGAATGAATTAGTGAAAATGGAAATTGGCTTCATTTTTTGCTATTACAAAATCTATAGAAGAAAATGGGTAATGCGAAACAAACTGTAGCCAACAGACACTCTCAGCTATTTTTTATGGAGGTAGTGATCCTAGAAGTTTCACTTGAGTGTATGTTTAGTACTGCACATAATCTTACCTGCAAATCATGACAAAATTGTCTTATGCTATCTGTTTTATTCTCTTATTCCTTCAACTTGTTTATTATTGCAGGTTGAACTCAAAACTATGGTCCATATGGGGTAACCGCATTTTGCTTAAGAGGGAAATGGTCGTGCAAATAACTGACAATTTATTTAGCACCATAATAAGGAAAACAGGAAGTTTTAGTGGCACCTTTGAAACTGTCTACTGCATTCACCATTTCATAGTGGTTTTCATAATGGTAGTATAGCTTGCATATTGTATCACATAAAGATACATGACAGTGAGGTAAGTACTTGATCAGGTTCTGGTTTTTTATGGTGAATATTTAATCCCCGAGATTTAAACTTCTGATATTTTTCCTGATTTGTTAAGAACTAAAGTTGTAAGCATTATCTTAAGTGTTGTAATCTTTATTTTATTATAGTGAATTATTTGGATTTGTCCCATGGTTTTTCACTCTAAACTAGGGGGTTTTTCATGTAAAATTTGGTGTGAGTTTTCATGTTTGATTGCTTGCATTATTTTATTTTATTAATGTCCGAATTATTCAATTTAGACAAGACGTGAACGTTTTAGAACTTCTAATGTCCCAACAATACATTGCTTTCCTTTATTTTTCAGTTAAGATAGTTTGCAGGTGACATATATAGAATGCCATGCCTCGTTGTTATATTATGAATGTTTGACCAAAAAAATAGAGAGGTAAAGATCATAAAAAAGAACTTGCTAATGAGCTGTAGCACAAATAGTACTTACTCTCCTTGTCAGAGTAAGTTCAAGAGTGAGATTTTGGGTTCAACACTCATTGTTTACATGTGTAGCTTACCATAAAAATTACCTTCTAGATTTGCAAACTATTCCTTTGCTACAAAATTTTTCTCATCTCAGATCTATCAGATGGATTGCTATCTAAAGGAATTCCTAGAAAGTTAAGGAGAATAAAAAATTAAATAATAATCCATATGAGCATTAGTAGCAAGATGATTTTGAATTTTCTTTTGGCGTCAATAATTTAATCTGTGTTCTCTCACTTATGATGATCGCTCTAAAATTAAGCTTTTATACCTTTGGGAATCTTAGTGCACAGTCCCAAGTGGGTCAAGTCATCATGGGCTAAAACTGAAAATTCAGTTTTTGAAATCCCACAGCTTAATCAGTCAAGTTATGTCGAGCATGAGTCAAGCTTCATTAAAGGATGATTGATCACATGGAGTCAAGTCCATAGTCAAGGCAGCAGAGCTTCCATGATCTTGAGCAATTTTTTAGTGTCTTAAAAATAGTTGAAATTCAATACTAATTTAGACACTAAAAACTAAGGATTGAATTACATCAAAAATGTGTTTTAACTCAAATTTGCCAACACTTACAACTTTTAATAGATAATATTTATTCAACTTGATCAATTACAATAGATTTTACTAAACACAACAAATTCGCATGTCATCAATGATTGCTACACTAATCAACAAAAATTACTTGCAAAAAGGCTTGCTAGCGAAAGTTGAATGTTGAGTACAAAATTGTGATAAAAATGCCTATACGCTCCTTGAGCTTTAAGGTGGTGGTCATTACACTCTAAAAACTTTTATTTTGGCTAATTTACTCTATAAGCTTATTTACACATGCCAAATTAATACCTCAATTATTCTACCATTAATAAACTAACAAACTAACAAAATAACGCACGTTAAATTTAAAATACCAAAATTAATAATCTAAACCAAATGAAAAGAAGAAAGAGAAACTTAGGTCAGTGTGAGAGAGAGAAAGAGAGAGAGAGAGAGAGGGAGGGAGAGAGCGATGATCGAACTTGAACCACTGCAGCATCCCTCCTATCGTTGATCTCACCATTTTTTATCCTGCCGTGTCGTTCAACGACATATTTGGATATGCCATTTGATAGCCACAATTTTTATCATAGAGAAACTTGGTCTTGATAAATTGTTATGCTATCCAACTCACATTCAAGTATACCTTATTTATTTGTTCACTATCCTCTCTTAATTTTTTTAGTTTACTTTTAGTAATTCAGTCATTGTCAGCCATGAGAAAACCAAAGTTATCAATTCTATTTTAATGATTGTTTTAGTTTGTCTATTTAAACAAAATATTGTGATATCAATTTATTTCAATATACCATTTTAAAATAGTTATTAATTTTATAACACAATAAATATATAGAAAGTGTTCATCACATACTCACATAGTCTACACCATTTTAAAGTATAAATTGAGGACAACTTACATATAGTATCTTAGGAGCTGTTCTTTAGGTTTCTCTCTTAAAATTTAGCCATGTGGCTACTTAACTAAAAAATACACTTCCATTCTATGAGAAAAAATCCATATGACAGAATCTTAAGAGCAGAACCTAAGGAACAGTATCTTAGTACTGTGACTAAGTCTTGCCTATAAATTGAAAACCAAATAATATACATTGTTAATATCATCGCTACATGAATCAACAAGAGTGGAGAAGAAAAAAAAATAAAAATATAAAAGAAAAAAAGGTAAAAGAATTAAAGAAAAAAAGATGAGAAACGTTGGATAGAGTCAAAGATAACGTTTACTCCTTCACAAATTGGTCAGGCGTTTCCATCTAGTCTATTAAAGAATCCCGTATGAATGACCTTTCTGGGCACACCTTGCTCAGCATAGTCTTCAGATTTCCTATTGTAAGCTTCTCTTGGAATTCAGACCAAAACTCCGGGATTTGCTGATGCACATAACGAAAATCTAAACATCCAACCGACAGGACAAAATGGATAATTAAAAGGACAAAAGATAATATACCTTTGTCAACCATAATATGTAAGTGGCAGAATATGTGGCTTGCGCTTGGAAATCCTCAAAGTCATTATCTGGAACAGTTGAGCAAGAGTTGAGGAGATGCAACTCATTATCAATTTGAAGCTGTCACTTGTGCTGATCTTTAGGTCAGAATGGCAGGATACATCATGGAGATTGGTTGCAAATTGCTTCATCCAACACAAAGAAAGGAAGCGGCGATGAAGCCAAAGTGCCTGTTTGAAATGAAAGTCATAAGATAAAAACTCTAATATAATAGGATCATTGGAATACTTTTAAAAAGTCAAGCACTAGCACGGAACCACTTTTTTTTTTTTTCCTTCATTTTCTTTTAACGTGTGATCAGACCACAAAATTCTTGTTACAAAGATAGTCTATTTCTTTGGTTGAAGAAATGACATCTTGAACACTGGTACTACAATAAGAAAGTCTCATAATGCAATAACTCATATGTTGGTGAACTAAAGTTCTTAAATACTTCTTTTTCTGGGGGTGGGGGGTTGTTATGTATCTGAAATGCTAGTATAATGTAAAACAGTGACCATGGGTATTTAGTTGATTCCTGGAGAACAGCATCAAAACAATACGACAATGAGATATCTCCTTTAGTAGGGGGAAGAAGATTATCAATGTGTAGTTGGCACAGATTATCAATGTTATCATTCTACAATCTGCAAACATTAAAGTGACAGGAAGATTACAGATCCTTTTTCAGATCTATGTACTAATACCAAGTTTTACCCCACCAATTTCAGGGTTGAGAACAATCAAAGGTTCTCCAATATAAAGGGTCTGCTGATTAATAAAAAAAAAAATTCAAAAAAACATCTTGCCCATGTGCCACTATAGTCAGTCCAAAGAAAAAAGTACATACCAAGGGTGTTTACTTTTAATTCAGATTGAAAGAGAAATGAGGTAGAGGGAGTCTAAAAATAATATGGGTAGACATAATGAGGAAGTGATTTGGGATATGATAGAATGGATGAAATCAATACAAGTGGCAGAGCTGTATTAGTTGAAGAGGTTTGATCAAACTTCTCTATCAGAAAAAGAAAAAAACAATTGAGAAGGTTCCATAAAGTCATCACCAATAGGATTAAGGCATAGTTGAGCTGCTTTGAGTTAAGGGTGTATACCTCTCTTCCTATGTAATGCTTTATCAACATTTCATTCCAATCAAGTTCTTCCTGTCACACCAACATTGTCAAGACATTAAAAAAAAACTTTGTATAAATATTCAAGACATTTAAAAAGCACAGTTGCAATCAACAAATCCTAAAACAATAAGTAACAGCAGTTGTAACTAAAAGCAGTGACATAATTAAGAGAATTTGCTTTTGGGCGTGAAAGGATTTTGCATTAATGTCTTAGTGCTTAACTAACATTGTTTTTGAATCACCCAGCCCCATTTCTATTTCATGTAGTGTGTAACACAAGCAATCACTCATAAACACTCTGCTTATTTATTAAGAAAAATGAATCAATAATCCCACTGACACCCAAAAGCTCAGCCTAGTAGGAAGTGGCATTATAAATTTATAATCTAATTTATCTCAGTATTTATACCTACAGACCAAGCAGACCAAAAAAGTGGAACCTAATTATCGTTCCTAAGCAACTTCATTACAAGTAAAAGGTTCATTAATAAAGTGCAAAAGGGGTGCAACCCAAGTACAGGAAGTATACAAGACATACACCAACACTTGCGAATAAAAATTACAAAGATCACTCAACTCATGTAAATTAGAAAAAGAATACAGTCCTGAAGCTGACATTCACTCATATAAGGATCCAAGGAATGAGAGAAGGAAGAAATGGAATACAATTAGTAATGATAAGAACATAAAGAGCAAACTTGGTTGCAGAAATGAATACAAATTTGTAATGATTATTGCATAGACATTAAAGAATATTTTTACCTTCCATACTTCAGAAATTCAACAGAGTAACCAGGGGATGCATTTTCAAGTTTACAGGTTGAGTCTTTCAAAATCCGAAGCATTAGCCGCTGCAAAATTGATTGCAAGTTAGATTGAGATAAGTATGGATATCCCAGCTCATCACAGTAAGCATGTAAGAAATTATAAGTGCCTTATTCCAAATACAATAATTAAAGCACATCAGCACTATCTTTCTCTCCCTTGGGGTTAATGACTTTTTTTTTCTCTCTTGAAGAATATGGTGTTCTTGTCCAGCCTTGTGTTCTTATCACTCTAGGAATACAAAAGCATATACAGCTACAATGGTTGAAACTATTTCTATCACCTCAGAATTAAACAATATCATTTTTTTGTTGATTAAGAACATCTCATTTAGGGATCAATGCATTTTAAGAAAAATAAGTGGCTGTAAACCATCAAAAGATAATTAAAAGTCCAGTTGCCCCAAGCATTGGCATGTTCTTTTAGTGACTGTAAATGGTTCTTCAAACGGTTAAGCAACAGAAAATAACCAGTTATCACAACCATATGTCATGCTGCAAACATCTAAAGTTTTATAGATTAAATGAAATAAACTAATGATGACATATTGCTAGCAAAATTAAGATATTCTGAAAGACTGGAAGCCTAGAAATAATAGGAATGGTGAACTCGAACCTCATCCTCCAAAGTTTTGGTGTATATTTTTCCAATTTGTACAATCCCAACCTTGTGTCAAGTAAAGTGAGAATCCCCTAGTCTATGCATGATTACCAGATTTCTCCTTCTTTTTGGAAAAAGGTTTGTGGAGGGGGAGGGGTGGGGGGGTGAGGACACAGAACTTACATCTGAGCTTGTTCAAATTCATAAGAAAACTCACTCTGCGATAATGAAAGCAACAATTATCAGCAACATGCAACCCCGCCCAATTTCTGGATTTCTTTAACTCATGTAGCACCTGTTCTCTGGTCATGTATGAAACAAGCCAGCAATGATGGTTCCATGCACGATAGTTCATTTTTGATCTCTGCACCCAAAAAAAAAAAAAAATAAAGTCAACTTAAAACAGTGTTAGGTTTCTTCCTGGAACACTCTCCCTCAACATCATAGTACGACGGATATGCCAAGAAAATGTGGTGTGCTAAATGTCAATAGTTAAACCACCAATATATATGGACAATTGCAGAAGCTAAAGAAAGTTTTGCATAATGATATGGTCAAAAGTTCTAATTAAAGAAGAAAGTCAAGTAGTCAACTAGCAAGACTATAAACTAGTTCCCCTAAGGGTCATCGCATAATGCACTCCGTTATATGAATAATTAGATGGTCCAAACTCTGTACAGGGAATTCCACCTTCAATTTGGGATGCCAGTTCTTCAGGAGACAGGCTATATAAGTTAAATTTTTATCATGCAAAATCCTTGGAAATAAAGCTTAACAACATCAAGCTTCATTCAACAGCTTGAGCTAAATTTCTTTCGGTCCAAAAGAAAAATAAAAATAAAACAAAAAAGGTGGGAGACAAAAGGAGGATCTCCATTGTCATCTCATTTTCTGTAAAATCAAATACAACCTCAATACTGTAATTTGTCATCCCAGAAGATTAAAAACTACTAGGATCATCTGCTGCCAGCAGAGCTTATTGTCATAGCTGACAACCAGCCACAGAGGCAGTGGCATGTAGCAGCATTTTAGGTGTGCATGGGTCAGTTTTGTTTGGCTTTGAGGCAAATCTAGAACTGAATCATAACCAAAGCAGAGAAAAGAAAAGGCTATTTTTGATTTAAATGTTCTCAAGTTTTTGAGAACAAAACACTCTAATCCAGGGAAAACAGCATTGTGAACTCCAATCTCAAGGCACAACTAGCTTCCTGCATTATGCATAAGACATCGCAATAGGAGTGAGGATCAATAATGGAAGCAATACAAAAGTAATTCAATGAATTTAAATACAACACAAATACACTTCAAAGTTATGCAAGAGCAGAGAGGGGTCTGAAGTCAATCAGTTTATTGTAGAAAAGCCCATGCTTGAAATTGGGTTCTATTCAATATGATGCATGAACTCCTTGATGGAGTACATACCTCATCTAAACAGGAAGTGTGTACAAAATACTCCTAGAGAATTACATTTTAAAAGAGAGAATCTGTAAAACTTACTATTGAATTCGTATAACTAATTCCACAACTAGAGATAGTGAGGGATTTTGTATGGGGTGGCACTGGAGAGGGGCATAATTTTCATTTGGTCAACTGACATACATATTATATGTGAACCTATTCAAAATAGGGATTTGGGGATTTGGAAACTTCTAGCGTTCAACCAAGACTTACTTGGGAAATGGTAAATGAATTATATGCAATACACAAAATGATTGGCTGCCTTCACCGAAGCATGGATTCTAGGTTAAAACCTACTACAATCTCACAAGCTTCGCCTAGGCCCTATAGTGGATCACCTCATGCTACATTGCACAGTAGAGACGCTTACAGCATGATAAATTACCGATTTTACCAAAAACTCAAATAAGTAAACTGAATTATAATAAAAAGAGACCTTGAGTTCCAGGCAGTGCCGAAATCGGAGCTGAGCAACAAGAGAGCCTCACCATGCTTCATCACTTCACTCTCCAATCCATCATCGTCATCGCCGAGTCTCTTGTACTCTTCCATTGCCGCAATAAACGCACGCTCGGCAGCATTGTACAATGGCAGAACGGCCTGGGTCGAGACGCCCAGCTTGTGATCCCTGCTCCAAAAGGTTGTACCATCCGATATCGCAGCATCGCCTGTTGAGTCTTCAGCCAGCATCGCGAATTGGGTCGGGTGTACAAATCCAACTTCATCACTGTAAAGACTCCAAAAATGAAATTCAAAGTAAAATTTTCAATATTTTGCTATAAGGGGAAACAAAATGAGAGGTATATGAGGTTATTACATGAGAGGGTCCGATTCGAGGATGTGTTGGAATTGGAGCAAGCGATCCATAGAATTTGTGATTTTGAAATTCAATCTGGTGAGAGAGTTTTCTGTTTCTGTTTCTGTTTGGTTGCGGAGAAAGTACGTCAGGAAAAGTGCGGGGGAATGCCCAATTCAATATATGAGTTTTTCTATTTCTTTTTTAAATAAATTTTTTTTTAAGGATAATTCTTAATTTAAGAACTCTGATCCAAAAATAGTGAAAAACACAAAATGCAATTAAAGCTAGACAAAGGTTTCTGTACCGTGGAAAGAATTAGACCTGTAAAAAAATCTCAAATACTCAGGCTCATCTATTCGAAATTAATATATAATATATGTCCTATATGCCAAAAAAAAAAAAAAAAAGTTTAATGTGTCAACAGCTTATTTAGCTGAAGGTGTAGAAAAAATGTAAAAAAATAAGCCGAATAGTACGGACTCATAAATAGTATTAATAAGCGCAGTAAGATCTATAAATAATATCAAAAAGTACAGTAAAATTTATGAATAGTAGCAAAAATAAGTTAAAAATGGAGATAAGTTGAAAAATTCAGCTCATCTCAAATGCACACTAAGGGTCTGTTTGGGATCCACTGAAAACTTTTTACTAAAAATACTATAGATAAAAGTAAAAATGATCTGAAATAGTACAGTAGGACTAATAAATAGTATCAAAAAGTGTAATGAGACACATGAATAGTAGCAAAAATAAGCTGAATAGTAAAATAAATTGGCTTTTTAAGTTGGAGCCAAATACACATTAAGGGTTTGTTTGGATATCGCTTATTGTTGAAAATTGAAAACTGAAAACACTGTAGCAAAGTAATTTTTAAATGTGTGAATAGTGCCATGAGACCCATTTTTAATGAAAGTTTTGCTGAAAAAAGAGGTTTGTGGGTTCTGTGAATAGTGCACAGGACCCACACAAAACGCAAAACGCCAGCGAAAACGCAAACGCTGGCATATCCAAACGCTCACTAAGTGTCAGTTTGAGAACTGCTTATTTAGCTGAAATTGAAAACTTTTTGTTGGAAGTACGGTAGATAAAGCTAAAAGTTATATGAAATAGTACAATGAGATTCATGAATAGTACTAAAAAATGCAATGAAACTCATGAATAGTACCAAAAATAAACTAAATAATAAAAGAAGCTGTCCAATATAAGTTTATCCCAGAGTCAACCTAAACCTTCAGAAAAATTAAGGGAGAATCATTCCCCCTCACACGTATTATATTTTTTTCATGAAGTTTTGTGTATTTGTTGTTTTCTTTCACCAACTTCAAACATGAAATTGTTGTTGATGA
The DNA here is from genome assembly GCF_002906115.3 of Quercus suber. NCBI lineage: Eukaryota > Viridiplantae > Streptophyta > Magnoliopsida > Fagales > Fagaceae > Quercus > Quercus suber. The sequence goes on from NW_027069825.1 coordinate 225,704, forward strand.
GGCCTTTGCAAACAACCTTGTAAAAACAACAAACCCAAAGATCAAACCAAGCAAAAATGAAATTGTTCTTGATTTCAATGGCCATTACTTAAATGTGTTTTGCTGAGAATTCGGAAGATATATGGCATGTTTGGATGTTTAAAAAAGGAGGGGGAGTAGAGTAGAGGGAGGGAGATTAATGCAATTATCTTGTTTGGAAGTTTTTTAAAGAATGAGAGGGAGGAGTTTGGAGGAGTTTGGAGGGGTTTGGACTCCCTCTAACCCCCCAATTTTAATTTCCCCAAATTGGAGAGATTTGGAGGGGGAGTAGAGTACATAAACTATTGACCAAGTAAATTACCTAATTTACCTTTATTATATTAATAAAATTACACAAGGGGAAGGACTAATTACTCCCTTCCTCCTTACTAATTTTAAAAACATCCAAATAAGGTGGAGGTGAATCATTCTCCTCTACTCTCCTCCCCACTACTCCCCTTCCTTCTACTCCCTTCTACTCTCCTCCCTCTCTAAACTTCCAAACAAGCCAATAGGGTATTTGGAAGTGTTGCTTTTATCTTTGGTGATCTTAACAGCCTATAATCAAACTGTGATCCTATTCCACCAACCAATAAGTTATTTGACCACTGAGTGGTGTTTAGACAAAAGTAATTAGGGTCTATTTGGATACCGCTTATTACTAAAAACTGAAAATTGAAAACACTGTAGTAAAATAATTTTTAAATGTGTGAATAGTACCGTGAGATCCAGTTTTAAAGTTTTTTTGCTGAATAAAGTATTTGCGAGTCCCGTGAACAGCACACAGGACTCACTGGAAAATGCACAACACAGCTGAAAAATCATTTCAGCTCTATCCAAACGTTCACTTACATAAGTTTCATGGTAGAAGACACCTGATTTCCCTTCTTATAAGGGTGTTTAGATAAATCCAATTATTTCATCCCTAATGCATTCTAGCACAACAATACGAAAGAAAATTCATTGCTGGAAGTTTCATGGTGCTTTTGTTTGTTTGTTTGTTTTTTTTTTTTTTTAGGGTTTTACTAACGTATTCCCTTAAGGCATATGTTAATAAACCATTTTAGGAAAAATTTTATCGAGAATTAAAAAAGTTGTCAAACTTTTGTAATAGCCTTTTCAATTCCCCATAAAAATTTTCTTAAAATGAATTATTAATGTATACCTTATGGGCATACACTAATCGGACTCTTTTTTAAGTATTGGTAGTTTGGTACTGATTCTGCTTTTGAGATTGTGGAGTGACTGGAGTCCAATAGTGTATTACTCTTTACTCACTGGCACATGTGAAGGAGGGCCCTTCGAGACAATCTTAATCTCCGCCTGCACTAAATAGCTATACTAACATTATTGATGGATGGGTCGGGTGTCTTAATGTAATGGTCAATAATTCATTTTAGAAAAGTTTTGACACTATTTTTATGAAAAAAAAACTGTTAAAATATTAATTATTTTTTTCCTTATAAAAATCCATTAGCATTTCCCTTGATTGATTGCACTTCCAGGACTTGGTCCTAGAGCAGCCTACATTTGTTTGTTGGGTTTCTTCTTCGAAATCAATAGTTTGTTCTTTCATCAGTAGTCTCTTTGTGTTTGTGTTATCAATCAAAAACAGTTCCTTTTCTTGATTTGTAGAAAAAAAAAAAGAAAAAAAAAAAGAGTTCCATTTCCAAGTATGGCTCGGGCTCTTGTTTCTACCATAATGGACTAGCTTGGTTCACTAATTGCTTTAGAGTTCAAGGACCGGCTTGGTTCACTTTTTGCTTTAGAGTCCATGTCCATAGTAAATGTCGAGGAAGAAGTCGAAAAGCTTAACGATGCAGAGGAAAGGCAAGTGAAGGAGAAAGCTGTAAATTACAGACCACAAAGTTTGGATTCATATTTATTTTTCCCCTAAAGGTTTAAAATTTTTAATTTGGTTCCCCAATGTCACCAATTTTTTGATTGGGAAATAGGAACAAGTAATGTAAAGTCAAACAAGTAATGTAAATTTTAATTTGGTTTCCTGTTGTTACCAATTTTTTGATTGGGAAATAGGAACAAGTAATGTAAAGTCAAACACGTAATGTAAATTTTAATTTGGTTTCCTAATGTTGCCAATTTTTTGATTGGGAAATAGGAACAAGTAATGTAAAGTCAAACATGTAATGTAAATTTTAATTTGGTTCCCTATTGTTAAGTCAAACATGTAATGTAAATTTTAATTTGGGTCCCTAATGTTACCAATTTTTTGATTGGGAAATAGGAACAAGTAATGTAAAGTCAAACAAGTAATGTAAATTTTAATTTGGTTCCTAATGTTACCAATTTTTTGATTGGGAAATAGGAACAAGTAATGTAAAGTCAAACACGTAATCTAAATTTTAATTTGGTTCCCTAATGTTACCAATTTTGATTGGGAAATAGGAACAAGTAATGTAAAGTCAAACATGTTACCAATATTTTGATTGGGAAATAGGAACAAGTAATGTAAAGTCAAACGCATAATGTAAATTTTAATTTGGTTCCCTAATGTTACCAATTTTTTGATTGGGAAATAGGAGCAAGTAATGTAAAGTCAAACAAGTAATGTAAAGTCAACAAGTAATGTAAAGTCAAACAAGTGACGTAAATTTTAATTTGGTTCCTAATGTTACCAATTTTTTGATTGGGAAATAGGAACAAGTAATGTAAAGTCAAACATGTAATGTAAATTTTAATTTGGTTCCCTAATGTTACCAATTTTGATTGGGAAATAGGAACAAGTAATGTAAAGTCAAACACGTAATGTGAATTTTAATTTGGTTTCCTTATGTTACCAATTTTTTGATTGAGAAATAGGAACAAGTAATGAAAAGTCAAACAAGTAATGTAAATTTTAATTTGGTTCCCTAATGTTACCAAATCATGCCACGCCAAACAAGTAATGTAAAGTCAAATAAAAAACATTAAAAAAAAAAAAGCTAATAAAATCCTTAAAAAATTAAAAAATAAAAGGAATTCAATTTTATTCTCTTGCCATCCTAACATCTCAATTGCTAACACTTAATTAAACAAGTTATTCAGAATCACCACAACCTCCTTCAATCTCAAAATCCCATCACCAAAATATTCACAACCCACTTTTGGGTCTTAGTTTTAGTTCAATACCCAACCCAAACTAAACATTTGTGACAAGATCATCCAGACATCAGCGAAAATTCTAGTGCTATATTCAGCTTTTGGGAAAATGTAGTAGATTCGAAAATATTGGAATGAGAACCAAATTGGTGTTGCACTTGCACCAATATCATTAAGAAAATAATTTTGATTTCAAATGGTTTCTACTTTCTAGGTAGGTGGACATATGAAAACTGGAAGGTAATTTTCATGCCACATCAAGTAATTTATTATTATTATTTTTAGAGAAAAAAACAAAAACACATCAAGGAAATTTTGGTCCACTAAAAACCCAAAATATAAAATTCATTCAAACAATATCTTAATGTCTAATATTATATAAAATGGGCTTACTGACCATTTTTCCACTTTCGATATTAATTTGTTAAAGTATCCCACGAGAACTATGCATGATTAATTTAGCTTTTTTTTTTTTTTTTCTTCATTTTTTTGAAGGGAACTGAGCTGTCTGGTCCAATTTTGAAAATGACGTGAAGCATAATCTAATCGGTATGTAAAATAAAATAAAATCATCGAACAAATGTGAACTAATTGACCACATGTGAAGGTAGGCCCTCTTTACTCACCGGCACGTGTGAAGGCCGGCCCTCTGAGACAACAAAGGCTTAATCTCCGCGTTGACTGACATTGTTGATTGATTGCACTTCCAGATCTTGGTCTTGTAGCTGCTACGCCTGTATCTGTTGGTTGTGTTTCTTCTCCATAATCTACAATTTGCTCTTTCATCAGTAGTCTCTTTGTGTTTGTGTTTGTGTTATCAAACAAAAAGAGTTCCTTTTCTTGATTTTCAAAAAAAAAAAAAAAAAAAAAAAATTCCATTTCCAAAGTATGGCTTGGGCTCTTGTTTCTACCATCGTGGACCAGCTTGGTTCACTCAAAAAAGAGTTCCTTTTCTTGATTTTCAAAAAAAAAAAAAAAAAAAAAAAATTCCATTTCCAAAGTATGGCTTGGGCTCTTGTTTCTACCATCGTGGACCAGCTTGGTTCACTCATTGCTTCAGAGTTCAAGGACCGGTTTGGTTCGCTTCTTGCTTCAGAGGTTGCGTCGATTGTAAATGTCAAGGAAGAAGTCGAAAAGCTTGAACGTAAATTCCACGAGATCCAGGCAAAGCTCAACGATGCAGAGGAAAGGCAAGTGAAGGAGGAAGCTGTGAGGCTTTGGTTAGAAAAGCTCAACAACGTATCCTACGAGATGGCCGACGTGTTGGATGAGTGGAACACTGCCAAGATCAAAGCAGACATTGAGAAAGAAGAAGCTGAAGCTAGTACTGCTAAGACGAGGAAGGTATTGTCCCTTGTTTCTACTTTTTTTCAGCGTCGTGATTTTGCTCGTAAGATAAAAGAAATTACTGAAAAGTTAGATGAGATTGACGGAGAGGGAGACATGTACCAGTTTGTACTGACTAGTGGCAATGAAGAAGTTGTGAGACCACCAACTGATTCCCACGTTGATGTGTCGAACATTCTAGGTCGTGATACGGTTAAGGTTGATCTAGTGAACATCCTATTGGGCAGGGGTAATGAAGAAGAAAGAAGCCCACATGTCATCTCTTTAGTGGGCATGGGTGGTGTTGGCAAAACCACTCTTGCTCAACTAGCCTATAATGATAGTGAGGTGAGTTCTGGCCATTTTGAGAAAAAAGGGTGGGTTTGTGTTTCTGATCCTTTCAATAAGTTTATGGTTGCCAAAGCAATCATTAAAAGTTTTGGAGATGCTGACTCCAACACTACTGACTGGCCAAGTCTAATGGATGAAATGTGTGACTTGATTCGGGGAAGGAAGCTTTTTCTTGTCTTGGATGATGTGTGGACCGAAGACTTCATGTTGTGGGAGCCATTTAGACTTGCACTCCAAAATGCTGTCCAAGGCAGTAGAATTCTAGTCACTACACGTAACAATAGAGTTGCAAAAGTTATGGGAAGTGCAAAAATGATCAATTTGGAGGAATTGTCTGATGGTGACTGCTGGTCGATTTTTAGTACAATAGCATTTTCTGACAGGGATGCTGAGCAACGTAAGGATTTAGAAGAGATTGGTAGGAAAATATCAGACAAGTGCAAAGGCTTGCCCCTTGCTGCAAGGACTCTAGGGAGTCTCATGCGCTTCAAGAGACAGAAGGAACAGTGGGAGAAGGTTTTTTGTAGTAGATTGTGGGAATTTGAAGACGTTGAAAGAGGTCTTTTTGCACCATTGTTACTGAGTTATTATGATTTGCCCTCGCCACTGAGACGGTGTTTCTTATATTGTGCTCTTTTTCCAAAAGATTATGACTTTTCTGATGAGGATTTGGTATCTATGTGGATGGCACAAGGTTATATTAAGTCGAATGCAAGAAGTGTGGCAAGTGATTACTTAGAAATTTTATTCATTCGCTCTCTCTTCCAAGATTTTAGGGGTGATGAATATGATAAAAATATTATGAGGTTCAAGATGCATGATATAGTGCATGATTTGGCACAATTCATGGCAAAAAATGAATGCATCACAATCAATGGTTACGAAGAGTTCAGGCCAAATCTTCAAAATGCTCGGCATTTGTATTTAGAAATTCCACATAATGCTCAAATTCCCGAGTCCATCTACAGCGCAAAAAATCTACGCACCCTCATCGTTGTGGGTCAAAATAGTTATAATGTGTTCAGGTTGTTCCATCATTTTAGAAGTTTACGGACATTAAGTTTGAGTTGTTATGGTACATTAAAGGGAATTTCAGATGAAATAGAAGATTTGATGCATTTAAGGTATCTCAAAATGCCTATTTGGCTAGAAAACGGATGGCCTAAAACCATAGGTAATCTATGCAATCTACAATCTTTGAATATTCCAAAAAATCTCACATGTGGGATCCAGAAATTACCACAGGGGATGAGTAAACTGATTAATTTAAAACATCTTATTGTGGAAGAATGTCCGACGTATCCTTGTGGGTTTCCAAGAGGGATTGGGAGATTGAGCTCTCTTACAAAATTGAGTCATTTCTATGTAGGTGGCAAGGACGATAGCCAAAGATGTGGACTCGGAGAATTAAAATATTTGAACCACCTTCAAGGAGCTCTTACAATATATGGGCTGGGGAATGTGGTAAATGCGTGTGAGGCCAAGAATGCAGAGCTCAATAAAAAGATAGGCCTCCGTGATTTGTGTCTGGACTTTATTGAAAATGGAGGAAGAATTGAAGATGGAGGAAGAATGGAGACTGATGTATCAGTTCTGAATGCCTTAGAGCCACCTCAAGGCTTGGAGAAATTACAAATTAAGCACTACTGGGGCACCACAATGTTCCCTAATTGGATGATGTCCCTAGCCAAATTGAAAAGCTTTACTCTGACAGGTGGCCTAAAGTTAGAGCGCTTACCTCCTTTGGGAAAGCTTCAGTTCCTTGAACATTTAATTATAGATGGTTGCACTCTTGCATTCAAAAAGTTGGGTGTTGAATTTTTGGGAATAGAATCTGAAAACAAGAAAGAAGGCATAATAAAAATATTCCCAAATTTGAAAACTCTCTGGTTTAGGGTTTTGTACGAGTGGGAAGAATGGATTGGGATTGGAGGACAAGAAGAGGAAGATTGTATTATTATAATGCCCTGTCTTCAAAAGTTGGAAATTTGCATCTGCCCAAAGTTAAAGTCGCTGCCGGACTTCCTTTTTAAAACTTCATTGCAGGAGTTTGAGGTGATAAAGAGTCCGATTCTCAGCGAACGTTACCAAAGAGGGACAGGAGAGGACTGGGCCAAGATTTCCCATATCCCAAACATCAAGATTGATTTTATTGAAGTGCAAAGAGAAGGTCAAGACGTTATTCGACGAGGTAACTTTTTCTACTTCTTCTCGGGCTCCTCCTTTTATTTTGCCCAAAAAAAAATAAAAAATCAATTAATATTCTTATTTTCTGCCAAAATTTCCCACTGGGAAATAATTACTAACAACGTAGGTTGATGAATTTATCAAATTCTCAATAATTTGATTAGGTTATTTCATTTACGGTTTAATGTTTATGTGGATCTTGCCCATTTTCTTCATTTCAGATGATGAAGAAGAGTTTGATGAAGAAGAGCCTGATGAAGAAGAGCAGTCTGAGGACGAAGAGTTGATGAATTCACCTGCAGGACGCATAACTCAAATTGTCTACAAGGGCTCTCATAATCATCCAAAACCTCAGCCACAACTCGCTATTAAGCCTGCAAAAGAAAGTATTAGTGACAGTGAGGATCAAGGATCACCATGCGTCGTTGAGTTAACTGGACCAGGTGACAGTGAGAATGAAGATGGGGTTGGTGATGAGCCAAATCTAAAGAAAAGGCATGTTCCCAACCTGTACATATTCATCTTTTTATTTATTTTGTTGTTGTGATTTTTGGAAATTAAAAAAAAAAAAAAAAAATTTACCTTGGAGTATACTGTAGGACGACATATGCTGTAACAGAACCAAAAATCATCAAACAAACAAGAAGTGAAGTATGCGCGAGCAATGGCAGTCCTCGTCAAGGTGGTAACTTCATCTGTTTTTGTTTATGTATTTGGTGTTTTGTTCCAATGATTGCATGGTGCAAGTAGATTCGAAGAATATTTCACCATGACATTTGAAAATCATATAAATTGAGTGACAGAGTTACATCAACTTTGGCCCCAGTTAAATGGCACAAGAACAAGAAAATAGAGGGTTGTATAAATAAGTTACCTCTAAGATGAAGCTTCGGAATTTATATAATTTGGAGTGCGATGAGCTTTTGATTTTGATTGTCTCATCTGATTTGCAATCAATTTTTAAAAAGTGATCTATTTATAATTTATTTCCTAAATTTTTGAAATTTAATGTATATTGAAGGGACTGAAGCTTACAATTCTAAAATATGGTTAAATATGTTAGTGAGGCTGTCTCTTAATTTTAGGGGTACTTATAGGGTCCGTTTGAATACAACTTATTTTTGCTGAAACTGAAAACTAAAACTGATAACTGAAAACACTGTAGGAAAATAATTTTTAAATGTGTGAATAGTGCTGTGAGATCTATTTTTAATATTTTTTTCTAAATAAAGTGGTTGTGGGTCCCGTGAATAGTGTGTAAACAATTCATAAACAGTGTAATTTGTCTTCTGTACAGTGAATCCATGTGCATGAACAGTGCAGTTACTGTTCATACACGCTAAAAAAAAAAAAAAAAAAAGAGAAAGGAAACGTGATTCAGTAAACGCAGTCGCACAAATAAGTTGAATCCAAACGCTCTAATAGTCTAAGTTAAACTTTTATTAGAATATTGGAAATTAAACACATAAAAAAAAATGTCTTTGAGTTGGGCGAACCATGTTAAATATTGTTGTCTTGTGTGAATATTTTTATTTCTTAATCATGTGAATGCACTTTGCCCAAATTCCAATAGTTTGTATGCTGTGTAATTGGTTTATCCCCATTTTCTCGATGAGATCATTATAATAAGTCAAGATTAAATTCTCATTTCGTAGGCTTGTCTTTCCTGCTGTATGGTGATTACATAATCAGCAATGACCTATGAGCCATACTTCTCAAAAGCTATCAGTTAATTAAAAGAACTAAAGTGTGTTTCCTGTGGCGCTAACAATTTGATCTTCGCTTGTTTTTCAAAGCTAGTTTAGTCTTATCTTCCTTCGAAGACATGTTGTCGTGGCCTAAAATGTGGCACAAGCTCACAGCGAATCCAACCACCCAGGCCTACCTTCAAAATAACGATTTTGTGAGGATGATGCATGAGCTCCATAATAACTATCTTAAGGACAAGAGGGTTATACAAGCGCTTGGGGTTTTGTTGAACATCAACATCTGGACACCTACTTCTGTGGATGCAGAGATTCCTCAGTCTTCGTCTTTGCTGTCGCTGCAGCCGGAGAGGAAGAAAAGCGCAGAGACTGAGCTGGCAGAGGAACTGGATCTGATGGAGTTGACAGCAGATGAGGGGATGGATAGGGAGTCGCAGGCATGTAAGGAACAGGAAATGGGCAATGCAGCATACACTAAGAATGATTTCGATACTGCAATTGCGCATTATACTAAGGTGATGGAGTTGGATGATGGGAACATTTCGTGTCTCATGAATCGGGCTGTTGCTTATCTGGCAATAGGACAGGTATGACAAATCTGGTTACAACATTTTCTTGGCCAGACTGGTTTACCTCTGATTTTGATTGTAATATGTTTGTTTTTTTTTTTTTTTTTTGGTTACAATTGAGTTTATATATATGCTCATTGGTATTATTTTACTTGTAATTTTGTTTGCTTTTGGTTTCAATTTAGTTATGTTGTTGTACTTGACCGGGTTGATGAATGTCTCACTGATGTGTGTGTGTAATTTGAACTCCGTTGCTCCTTCCTTAGTGTCAAAAAGGCTCAAAAATAAAAATTGGTGGAGTTATTTAGGTTTGATTACTTGTGACAAGATGGGTTTGATGTGGAATAGCAATAATAGGGAGGTCTAATTTGTTGTTAATTTTTTGCCTTTTGTTGACAATGTTTTTCTTGATATGCCAAATTTAAAACCTTTATGTTGATGACTTGTGTGGCAGCTTAGTGGATTGGTCCACCATGGTTGCTCTCTCTTAGATAAGGGTAAAACTTATTACACACAAGTGTTTAATAATACTAAAATCATGTGTTTATATCATGTTTTAATTTCAAAATTATGAGTTAGACTTACTATTTTAGTGTTATTGCACACGTGGATACACACACTGCCCCTTAGATTATGTTGTCTGAACTTGAGAGTTGGGTATGTATGCTTTGTGCTTAGAAGTTATAAAGTTCTCTCAATGTGGGCAGCTGTTACCAAGACTGGAAAGTAGAAAAGGTTAAAATTTTGCAATATGTGACTCCTACCATATTGGTTCTTTAGTTTGATGAGTTGGAGTTCATATGGATGTGGACATTGGGGCATATTATATGATTTCCATTAAGGCTCTGTCAATTATTTCTTTATCACAACGTCAACTAAGAGAGAGAGAGAGAGAGAGAGAGAGAGAGAGTGAAGAAGAAGAAGAAGAAGAAGAAGAATTCTATTTGATACACCTCAGCTAGGTCCAACTTGCTGAGTTACCTAAATCGTATCATCTTGTCAGCACTGATGAGTAACTAGTATATAAATCCTTCTTGGCTTTTTCATATGCTACTTTAGTTAATGCTGAGTCTGGTATTAAGTTTTTTATTAGAAGTTGCTGGTTAAGGTTTAAAGTTTTACCTATTTGGCAACTTCCAAATTTTTGGGACTGGGTTCTTCTAGAAGCCCATGATTCTTTATTTATTTATTTTTACGTCTTGAGTCCTTTTTCAATTTGGTTTTGAAGTTCTTAATTACCTTTCGTTATAATTAGAAGTTCTAGTCTTTTAAGGAAAAAGTTAGGAAAAATTACACTTTACCACCCTAAACTATACCTCATATTACACTTTGCACCCTAAACTTTTCAAATGCATGTTTTGCAGCCTAAACTATGACCCTTGTAACACTTTGCACCCGATGTTAAGTTTGTTGTTAACTTGGATGAAAATCCAAAGTTTAAGGTGCAAAGTGTATTCAAGAGTATAGTTAAGGTGGTAAAGTTTAATTTCTCATTTGTTTTTAAGGGATTGAGAAGATGTGCAATTGGATATTTTCACGTGATGTCATATTTTTCCATCCAAGTTAATGGCAAACTTAATGTCAGGAAGCAAAGTATCACAATGGTCATATTTCAAGATACAAAATGTGCATTAAAAGATTTTGGGATCTAAAGTATAATCTAGGGTATAGTATAGGATTGTAAAATGTAATTTTCCCAAAACGTAATGTAGGAGTTCTAGTCTTTTTAGCAATATTGGCAATGGCCTATAAAAGAATCTTTATATATTCAATAAATAAAAAATTGTGAGATTGATTTTAATAAAATTATAGCAGCATTTTTCTCTCCCCGATCTTATTGATCGTTGTAATCTGGGTTCTTGATTTGTGCCACTATAGTACACTTCCAATGTACTAGGGTTTAGCAATCTGTTATAAGCAAACTATTGTACTCCATTCGGAGATAGTTGATATTTTGATGAATGAAAAATATGGTCTTTTGGTTTAGTGCTGACTCCAGTTCCACCCTAGGTGTTGAATTTTAGTGGTTTTTGTAAGATTGAATTTAATCAACCATTTAATTGGCTTTATTCTGTGACCAATTTGCTTGTAATTTAGCACTTAGCAATCCTGTATTTAGGTGGGAAAATTGTAAGGGTAGTGTGTGAGAAGTTGTGAAGAAAAGCTCAAGAGTGTACAAGAAAAACAGAGGTTCGAGGCTAGGGCTCGCGGGTGGATCGCAACTGGCAAGCCGCCAAAAGCTGGCACGTGAGAGGCACACTGGGAAGCTGAAGGGTTGCGCCAACTGTCACGCTACAGGACAAAAGTTCCAGACTGGCCAGGCCGTTACGTCGCGACTTGAACTCGCGACTTGGACAAGCCACGAGACCAAGTCGCCAACTTGCCCTGTTTGGCAAAAACTGACGTTTTGCATTCCCTTCTCACCTTACTATATATACACCCTTATACCCATCATTTTGAGAGAGCTTCTAGAGAGAATTTTGTGAGAGAAAACCCTAGAGAAAAACAAGATTGCCTCATCCCCAATCTTCATCTAAAGAGACTCTACAAATTCCTCTACTCTCTTCCTCTCCATTGTCATACCCATGAAATGTTATTTACCAAACTTTTATCTCACCACACCCACGTCTGTGAGAAGGTCCATTTGGTGCTTAGGGAAGCAGTTTGGGAAGAAACCAATGGTGATTGGTTGATGCTATGGTCTATAGCGAAATCCGTTAAGCTAGAAAAGAAAAAGGTTCGGCGCAACCTCGTTGGAGTAGGAAGCTTGGAGGGCTTAGGTACCTAGGTAGATTAGGCTTGGAGGGTCTATTGCTGTTCATGTATCCCAACTACATTTTCTAGTGGATTATTGACCGCTTGGAGGGCGGCGGAGAGGTTTTACGCCGAGGGCTTCAGTTTCCTCTTCGATAACACATCGAGTGTTATCCTTGTGTTTGCATTTCTCTTCCCTTTATCTTTACCATTTAATTACAGTTGTGTGTGTGATTATTTATGATTTAGATTGTGTCTTTATTCCGATATAAGCTATTTATCATTTTCCGCACATAAGTTGTTTGTTTTATAGCTTGTGTTGGTATTTTTGTAATTGAGGGTCTAAACGTTCAAGGGTGTTTCATACCCATATTGAACTTTCAGTTTTCTCACTTGGCGTTGACTCCTAGAGTCCTAGGTCATATTCCTTTATTTTCTAGTCTTTCAATTTTACTTTTAATTTTTTTTTGGTATTCATGTGTCAGAAAGCACTTATTGGATATTTGAAACTATGTTATGTTATGTTTGATGTGGTACTGCGGAAGCAGAGACGGAACTAGGATTCAGAAATGGGGGGGCTAAAGTATAAAAAAAGAAATTGGTATAGACCAAACTTAACATATGCTTGTTCAATTGCATTGTGTTAATTAACAGCATAATTATATTCGTCGTAATTCTAGATTATTTTATAATGAACTATTACCAATTTTATATATGGTGATTTTTCAAAAATTTATTTGATGGATTTTAGAAATTGGGACATCAAACTAAATGTTGACAATACTGCATTTTCAATATGAGCTTCTAATTTATTTTAAATTTTTCTTAATAAAAAAAATAATTTAATTGAAAATTATTTTTCCATGATCTTAAAAAAAAAAAAGGCAACAATAATTAATTATAAGGAATTTATCCTACATCTACCTAACCATTTAAATAATATTTTGACATAAGATTGTCAAATTTCTCTCATTTTTTAAAAAGTAACACTACCAAACAATTTACTATAGGAAACTCATTATATAATTTTTTTAATAAAAAAAAATTAACATTATTATTATAGCAAACACAACTAAAAACTTTTTAAAACGTACTTCACAGTTCACACCGTGTGAACTGAAAATCATACATTTGATAATGCCAGATTTGTGCTTTTGTTGTCAATATTAGTTTGTCTGCAAGTAATTCATGTTATTTTTGGGGCAATTGGGTTTCTTTGTTTGCAAGTAATTCATATTTTTTTTGGGTAATTGGGTTTCTTTAGACCAAATTTGTGCCTTTTTTTTTGTTATTATCCAGAGGTTATTGTAATTATTCTTTAGGCAACTGGGCAAAAGGGATAGAATAGAACATATACTTTTGGATTTCATGGGCCAATTTATAATTTTTTTGGAGGGAGGGGGCCAAGATTGCATATTTTGGGGCAAATTGAAAATTTTCTTTGTGTACACACATACTAAGAATTTTTTTCCCAAAATTTGGGCCCACCCAGCCCAAGGCTAGGTCCGTCTCTGTGTGGAAGGAGAGAAATAGTCATATTTTTGACAATATAGAATGATCAATGGCTTAGTTACAAACATTGGTCTGTACTCTGATTGATTGGGCTCGTGCGTGGGCTCTTACTTGTAGAATTTCCTTATTAGGTTTCATATATTCACTTCACTCTTGCGTATGATTCTTTTGTAGTTCTTTTAGATTACATTGTGCTCATCATTGTGAACATGAAGTAACCTCTTAAATAAAATATCATTACTTATCAAAAAAGAAACCCTTCATGATCACATCAAGAACCCTAATTTAGTGTTAAACTCCTAAAGATCCTACATAAAAATTGGTATATTAGCTTGTCCTGCATCATTACTTACTGTATTCAAATGTCTGATATTTGCATTTATATATTTTTTCAACTACACTTTGATCCAAGTTCTTATATTATTGTTTTTTCAGTATGATGAATGTATTAAAGATTGTGACGAGGTTGTTGAAAGGGGAAGACAACTTAAATCAGATTCTAAGATGATTGCAATAACTTTGAGTAGGAAAGGAACTGCCCTGGTGAAAATGGCAAAACACTCACAGGACTATGAACTTGCTATTGAGACCTTCAAGAAAGCTCTCTCAGAGCATTGCATCCCAGGAACATTGAAGAAACTAAATGATGCTGAACAAGCAAAGAGGGAACTAGGGCAGCAAGAATATTTTGATACAAAATTAGCTAATGAGGAACATGAGAAAGGTATTCCCTTCCGGAACACCTAACCCATTGTTCTATTTGTCTTATAGATGATGTTGCGGTTTGTTCCTCTTGATATGGATTTCATTCCTACAAGTTGGTTCTTTCCATATATGTTTTGTCTTATTCTTTACTCATTTCATTCCTATTTACTTTGTTTCTTGTCATAATCATTTGAGTTTAATTGCAATCATTTAAAGTCTTACCCACCACACAAGGATTTCACTTATGTGGGGTTAGGAGTGCTGGTTGGTGGACAGCCCTACCTCCAATTTTTGGAGAGATTGATTCATGGGCTTGAACCTGCAACATATTGCTTGGGTAGAGGGAACATAGATTTTCAAAATGGGTCAAGAAAAATGATAACTTTGAACAAGTCACATCTTAGCTACTGAAACAAATAATCTAATTCAAGATCAATGAAAAATGAGTAACAAAACTGTCCTTGATATATATTCCTTTTTTTTTTCTAGCATATTATAGTTCCAAAGAAAACCCTAGCAAAAATTTCTGTGTATCCATGCCGGTTGACTTAGATAATTCCTCGACAGCTTCAGGGGAAGCCAGTGTCTCTTCCTCTGGCAATCAAAGTCAACCTCTAAAGCCAACCACTAAGAAAAACCAATGCCTTCTTGGAATGCCAGGCAATCAAAGTCAACCTCAAATTTAAGAACTTTTTTGTTTTTGACTTGTTTTTTGGGTTTTTGATTTTTTGACAGATCCAAATGTGGAGGTGGTTGCTCTATCTCCAAAGACCCTATTGGTGACTAATGAATTTGTTTGTGAAATTTGCAAGAAAGGGTTTAAGAGGGAACCGAATCTGCAGCTTCATCGGCGAGGTCACAATCTTTCTTGGAAGCCAAGTCAGGGCTCAGTCTCTACAGTTGATTCATCTCCACCAATGCCAGCACCTGCTCAAGCTCAAGCTCAACTAGCTCCTCCACAGTCAACTGGTGCAATATCCTTGGTTTTGCCAATCAAGAGTCCAGGCAAGTAGAACAAGAATTTAGAAAATTTTCAATCTTTTCTGTGTTGAGTTCTGTCGGATGTTTGTCTAAACCAATAACAAATCTATGTTGTCTCTTTCTCTGTTTTGATCTATTTATCACACAGTACAGGTAGGAGAAGTGGGTTTTGAGAAAGGAAACCATTATTGATTCTCCTCTCTCCAAAAGTAGTTTTTTTTTTTTTGATAATTTAAAAAATATAAAAAATTAAAAAGAAGAAAAGCCTAAGTTTCCATATCATATAAGAGTTTTAATGAGCCCCTTTTGTTTTCTGTTATAAAAAAATAAAAGAATTTTATTTATTTTTATGATTATTATTTTGCAGAAGAAACAAGTGAAAATGAAATAGCGTCAGAGCATCATGGTATGGAGATTGATATCGAAGAAGTTAAGATGACTGATTCAAGTGAACAAAAGAAATTTGAAATTGAAGAAATGGGTAATGACGCTTCACAAACAAGACAACCAGATGTTATACAGGTTGAGGATATGCAACTGCAAGCATCAAGTACTCTGAAACCTCAAAGAGTGTTGTTTGATGTCAATGCAGTAAATATCCTTAAATCTAGTGGGCTGATACAATCTCAGATTGAAGACGTTGAGATGAAATCTGAAGCAAGTGAGCAACGTGGATTTTTTCTTATGCAGGGTGGTTTAGGATTAACTATGCTGCCAAAGGATGAGGATTGGAAGAACGCCAAAGAGATTTACTTGATGGACAACGAGTTGTCCATTTTACCTGAGAATCCAAGGTGTCCCAATCTGTCAGCTCTGTTCCTTCCCAGAAACTACAAATTGAGAACGATTCCTCCGTCATTTTTTGATCACATGCCAGCCCTTCAAATCCTGAACTTATCCAGGACTAGTATCAAGTCATTGCCTGATTCCATTATCAAATTGGTAAGCCTCAAAAGACTGTTTCTAAATAATTGTCATCGTCTCATGACGTTGTCGCCAAAAGTTGGAGATCTCAAGCAACTTGAGGTTATTGATCTTGAAGGGGCAAAGATTATGGATTTACCTATGGAGATTAAGGAGTTAACTAATCTGAAATACTTGGAAGTTTCATTTTATGGATATATTAGTAATGGCAATGGCAAGAAAGCCATGCAATCCAATGCAGTGGTTCCTTGTGGGGTAATTTCTGCATTGTCTCTGTTAGAGGAGTTGAATATTGATGTGAATCCAGATGACGAGCGGTGGGATGCACGTGTGGAAGATATTGTTACTGAAATATGTACCTTAAAGAGGTTGGAAACTCTTAAATTTTATTTTCCAAGGGTGGAACTTTTGAGGCACTTTCAGTGGAATAGCCTAACACTGTCTTATTTCAGATTTACTATTGGTCGCCATGTTAAGCGCATTATGTCTCGAGTCCCATGTGATGTTGAGTTTGAGCTGGAACGATGGGGGAAATGTTTGAAATACATAAATGGTGTGGGTGTCCCTGGAGATATTAAGAAGGTACTCCAACATGCAGTGGCATTTTTCTTGGACAGGCATGCGACTGTTAAGAAGCTATCTGATTTTGGTCTTAGAAATATGAAGCAACTAAAATGCTGTGTCATGGGGGAATGTAATGAGGTCCAAGTTATTGTAGATGAAGAAGATGATGCCAGAAAAATAGTATCTGATTCATATGGTACTGAAAGAATTGTTCTAGGATCACTTGAATACCTTTATATATATTATATGAAGAATTTAAGGAGCATATGGGAAGGGTCAGTACAGAAGAATTCTTTATTTCTTCTCAAGTCCTTGACATTGCGCACATGTCCCCAGTTGACCACTATTTTCACACAAGGGTTGCTTGATAACCTATGCAACTTAGAAGAGCTAAAAGTTGAAGACTGTCCCTCCATCAAAAGCATAGTAAGCTGCGAAATCTCTGCTGAGCATAAAACCTCTTATTTTCTTCCAAATTTGAAGAAGATTTCACTTCATTACATGCCTGGATTAGTTAGCATCTCTAGTGGTTTACACATTGCTCCGAAGTTAGAATGGTTGAGTTTTTATAATTGTCCAGATCTTAAGAATCCATTAATTGATGAAATCTCTAGTCAAGACTTGAAGAAGATAAAGGGTGAGAGGAGTTGGTGGGAAGCATTGGAGTGGAGCAACAGTTGTCCAAGTTATTTGGAAGAAATTTTTGTTTTAATTGACATACGGGATTGCTGAGCACTTGAAAAATATTCCATAGTCAAAATTAGTGTGCATTGCCTTATGCAAAGCTCATTGGTTCAATGTCAATGATAGTATCTGATCTTAAGCTGAGGCATCCATGGACTGCATTCTATTTGCTCTGCTCATAGCCTCATACTCCTCTTGTAGCAGCTATGGCGTTTAGAGCTTAGCTATTTGTGAAAAAAATATGTAGTGTGTTTTGGTTTCTGATCCACCAAACACAAATTTGCTAACGAAATCCAAGTCATATATGGTAAGCCCTAGACTAATATAGTCCATTAAAGTTTGCGACTGTGATACTTTTTTTTCCCTTCCCATTTGAAGCCAGAATTCTTTCCTGGTTGCATAGTCAAAATAAAAATCAGTGTTTTTACTTTTTACTCAAGTAATGACAAATGTCCCCTCAAAAAAAAGAAAAAGAAAAAAAAAGTAATGACAAATGAATTATCACGAGTATGCTTTTCCCGTCAATTAATTTTATGGTGGCAACGTCCATATTGTTTTGTTTCATGGATGCTAGTTTCTTCTTTCTTATATGTCACAGTCACTATGGCTTAACGTTTGCCATCTAATTACCTAACCCTATATCAATCAAAGGATTTTTTTTCTTTATTATTGTTATTATTATTTAAGTACACAAATACGACCATAGCCATAGGAACCCTGACGTTAGTAAAATCACTAGGCGGATGCTAAAAAGTTTTTCCAAAATCAGTATAGAAAACTCATTATGTAATGATTCATAAAATCAATCATGTGATTTAAATCACAATACTCTTTAAATTATTTAAACAAGTCATGGTTTATTAAATAGATCACGTGACTAAAAGTACACATGAATGATAATTTGAATTGTCAATTTGTCATGTAGTTGGTTTGAGGATTTTTCTTTCAACCAATTTGTAAATAAACTCTATTTATAATTTTCATGAGTTTACTTCAAATTATAATTTTTAACCTGAAAATTTTAAGAAATTAAAAGTCTCACCTTGTATTATATGCTGATTCAATCTTAAAGAAGCCATAATTAGTCAAACAAACTCTTTGATGCTTTATTCTTTCAAAACCCCCTAATTTTCCCTCTAATTCTCATGGTTAGTTATTTATACTTCGTTTCTCTTAACCAATTGAAAAGCACCAATTCATATATCATTTTTTAATCAGTTTTTTTTTTTTTTTTCTATAAAAAACATTATATTTTTTATTTTAATAAATTTCCTCAACAATAATATTTTATTAATTTTAATCATGGATACATTTGCATGTTTATGTTTAAATTGAATATCATACATTATTTGTAATAGTTTAACTATGTTTTTTCTTATATATTTTAAATTGATTCATATAATTTTTTAAAATAAAATAATTTTTAATCCAATAATTGATATTGAATCCGTGAACCACCATATGATTATACCACTCAATATTGTTGAATGGTGAACTACTTTTCCATCCTTCCCTTATTTAAGGAAAATTTTAATTCTTTTGATAATAATAAAAAATATAATTTTAATCATACATAAAATGGAGAGAATTTAAAACTCATAGTTAAGAGAGAGTGTAGAGTTTATTTCCAAACTAGTTCGAAATAAAGTTCATATTACATTACATGATATATAGTTAAAATTACCATCCACACGTATTGTTTATTAATCACATAACATTTTTAATGAGTTCTATAATTTTTTAAATTAACACATGAATGACTTTATAAATAGACACATAGTTGGTTAAATTAAGTAGGCTATAAACAAGCCGAGTTGAGTATTAAAAATTCAAGCTTGTTCACTTAAATTTTATTTCGAACACAAGTCAAGGTCAAACTCATTATCAAACAAGATTACATGTTCAATCTTGGTTAATTCTCTTGTTGAATAAGCTCGAGCTTGTTTGCAAATTACTCAAATAGATTATTTAGATTGTGATTTGATTCAAGAAAATTTGTGGACACAATTTTATGTTACAACTTTTGTACCATATTTTATGAGTGATGAAGAAATTATGGTGATATAAAAGCAATAAACTTTTTTTTCTTAGGATAAATTGATAATTAGCCACTTTACAATAACTCATATAATAATTTTATTTTTATTTATTATTTGTTAAGAATCACTAATATTTGAGTTATGTGTTATGATAAAAGTTGTGATGCATAGATTCCACTCTCTTTATCTTTACAGAAAATTATTAAATACACCATTTGCTTTCCTTTCACATTCACACTAAACTTGTAAGAAAACATTGATTGAGGAAGAAGAAGTACAAGCTCACTTGGAGAGAGTTTGAGAGAGAATTGAAGAACTTCTCTATTGATTATCAAAAGTGAATGAATCTGTACAAAATTAAGGCTTTATACAACTCAGAGTTAAGCAAAAACCAAAACACAGCATAACTAACTTTACCAACTGTGGTGGGCCTATTTGTGATTGTGGGCTAGGGTGCCTCTTGCCACACTATGGCCTAAAGATTCTGGGTAGGAGAATCAGGACCGGTCCAATTGCAACTCACCTTAGACCGGCTTGTGCGCAAACTAAAGCCCCTTTCTTGAAACTTTGGTCACATGCACATGGCAGATGAAGCTGTTACAAAGAGTTATGGCGAACTAATATAATATAACAACAGTAAAGGAAATATGCTTGCTGTTAGACAAAATAGGTAAATGATTCTCAATTAAAATAAGAAAAGATCAACACACAACAAGAAACGCATTATAAATGAAATGGCAAAGATAAGAGGGAAATAATATTGATACTTAATTAATGAAATCAAAGAAGAAATGGTTAGTTTGCCGTGCTCAGTCGCATTACGAAACTAAGACCAAGGAGGGAACCACTTCCTCAATATGGGTAACCTCGCAAGAGGATCCTGTTGTAGAAATTATCCACTTTGAGAGAATGGCCTGAATGGCTTATGCCAAAAAAAAAAAAAAAAAAAATCTTTTATCTTTAACAGAGGGTAGGCTTTTAAAGGGAGAGAAGGGATTAGCCTGTTGGTGCATGCATGCCTCTTCTCTTTCTTTTTCTTGGCTTTGTTTACTGCTGTCTCCCCCCCCCCCCCTTCTTACTTATTCTCGCTCGTTGGTTTTGGTTCTTTGTGTTTTGTTACCGTGACTCTCTCGTCGTGATTGTTGCATTGTTGATGATGATGTCGTTGTTACTGTGCACAGTGGAGGCTCCTTATATACTGCCTGCCGTGGCTAGTTTTTATCATTTCACCCCTTAACCACTTTTGTTTGGGTGTGGGTGTCCTTCCAGACCATCCACTAGTTTGTCAGTTGCCCAGCCATCACCACTTACCTGTGATGGTTGTGCTGCCTCCCATTACCAGACAAAGAATTCTATTTTGTTTGCTTATTCACTATGGCATTCCCATCCGAAACAAGGTGAGCATTCTCTTTCACTATCCCTCATAACATGCATCTAGTGGTTCCAACTCATCCTTCCCTCTTTTGGGTAGTATGTCATCCCAGTAGGACATTTCCCCCAAAAGAGTTTGAGCGGGAACCCTAGAATAGGCTCCCCTTTCTCCCCACCGCCAGACTATGCCCTCTCTTACCTCTGACCCATGGCCCACCACTCTTGTAGTGGCTGGGTACAGGTTGGTGGTGCTTGGGCCTTGTGCGTACTTCACTTTCATGTGTGTCCAAAGCTTGTTTGCTGCT
The DNA here is from genome assembly GCF_002906115.3 of Quercus suber. Lineage (NCBI taxonomy): Eukaryota > Viridiplantae > Streptophyta > Magnoliopsida > Fagales > Fagaceae > Quercus > Quercus suber. The sequence goes on from NW_027069825.1 coordinate 246,799, forward strand.
TATGCGTTTGCTATGGCCTGGAGGCTCGTGTGTGTGTTCTGCTACTCATTCTTGACCTTTTGTGGCGTGAACTGGTTTCTAATCCTTCATTCTTAATGGCTTGCTTCCTTCAAGGGCTGGGCCTTGCTTGATTGTGGGCTTTTCTCTCCTTAACCCACTTTTTGCTCCTTCTGTAGACTTGCTAGCATTCTTGCCATGTCATTCTATTATTCCTGCTGTGGTGTTATTTGATACGTGCTTCCTGGGTCTCTTTTAGGCCTGCTGTATGCTTTTCTTTCACTTAATTACAGTGACCCAGTATTGTCATTGGGCTTACATTCATGCTACTTTGGGCCTTCTTGACCCATTCCATTACTTACGGGCTTCTTCGACCTATTTCTTCCTTCTTGGGCATCCTCGGCCCATTCTAATTCTATATTCCCATGGGTTTTTGCTACCTCTTTTGGGCTTCCTCGGCCCAATTTCCATATCCTTTACTTTTGGGGTTCATAGGCCTTCCATCAACCCCTTACTCACTTACTTCATTACTTCGGGCCTTCTTTGGCCCATTCTTTCTTTCCATGTTGCCCATGGGTTTACTACTTCTTACTCTAGGCTCCTTTAGGCCTGCTTGCTTCCTTTGAGATCCATTTATTATTTTTTGGACCTATGATCCATTATTCCTACCATTTGGGCATAATGGTTTTTTTTTTTTCTCCCAATTCACTAACTCTTTTCTTCCCATATTGTTGGGATTCTTCTTGCTATTGGGCTTTTCTGCCAAAATGAGCATCAACATTCAGCTCCCTGAGCATATGAAGTGCTTCTGCGATTCATATGCAAATAAAAGACTCTTCTTCTTCTTTTTTCTTTTTCTTCGCAGGTTTTTTTGAACAGTGGGCCCCACCTTATTATTTTTTCTTCTTGCCATGAATAGTGTTGTCTCTTCGAATTTCCCAGTTTAGTAGTTATTCTGAAACACAGCTTCCGCTTCATTAATTTCATGCCTTATCCGATGTGCGACCCATCGCATCCTTTCGTGTCAGCGTTGATGAGGTACTTAAAGAGATTCCCTTCATATTTCTGACACAAAACACTTTCTCCCTTTCCTTTTCTTCACCGCAACTTTTCCCTCAAACACTCTCACCCTTTTACTTCGATCAACCATTCCATCATGACGCCGGCGAAAGGCCAAGGTTCTTCCTGCTGTAAGGGGAAAGAGATCGCTTCCGATGATCCTGCCACGCGAGACATAGGTGAAGAGGCTCTTCATTTTGAATCGGAGCATTCTGATGAGGAAGAAGTATGGCACGATCCCAATAGTGAGTGCACTCCCCTCATAGACCCGTGGTATGACACCCACGCCCATTTTCCAAAAGTTCCCAATGAGTACACGCCTCCGCCGTCGGGCCGTGTGTGACTTGCCCTTTGCCGTCACAACATAGAGATATCTTGGGCTCTGTTGGCTTCTTTGATTCCCGCTCTCACTATCCGCCAAGGTCTTTCACTCCCCGTGCCTATTCTTTTTGAGTTTGGGTTGGGTACCGCTTATTGTCACGAATGACAAAGGGTAAGTCATTGAGAAGCGGTCATCTCCTCGTCATCGGAAGAGCTAGCACCATCACCCTCATCAGCAGTAGCACCACCGGAGCCATCATCATCATTCTCATCCTTGGAAGCTTATGGAGATGGAGATAGAGTCGCTGAGAAACCACCCATGACAGCTTGTCGTTGAGCGATACAACCAACACGGGTGTTCACTTGACATAACTCATCACTGAGAGTGTCAAAGCGAGCATCCATGTGCATAAGCTGTGCCATAATGGCCTCGAGAGTCACTCCACCCGCAGAAGAAGAAGGAGTGGAGGTGGATAGAGTGGAAGAAGCTGGAGGAGTTGCCGTCTCGGTCCATGGTTGCTTTAGTCGAAGTTGGGCCTCGCTCCGTCTAACTGTAGCCACGTCTATGGCACACATGACAGAAACTTATGGAGACTCAAGATAGGAGACAGACATATGATGGAGAATCTGCATGATAGCAGCAGGAAAAATAAGCTTATCATGGGTCGCCGTATCCTTATAGACATCTATAAGGGAGAGTATGAAATGAAAGGGAAAATCAATAGTAAGTCCCTCAAGTAGGGATAACAAAAATCTAGCACGAGGTTCAGTAATCGAATTATAGTGAGACAAGGGATGTAAGGCAAATGTTATCACCATATTCAAGAATCTCAGACCTTTAGCAAAGGCCGAGCAAGGGGTGTTTTGAAGTCCACCCCAAGAAAAAGGTGTCTCACAGAATAGAGACATGAGTTCGTCTTTAGACACGGTCTTAAGACGATCACAGCCGGGGTAGTCAGGATGCGCTACCCTCAGAACGTGTAGCACCTCGGATATAAGATCCGAGTGACTACAATGTGCGTACCTCGAACACAAGTGATGAAATAAGGTACATAATAATCGAATCTGTGCATATTGGAGTAGAACTCCTGTATGATCACGGAGGGACAAGTGACTGGGATGCCACTCAGTGACTCCTAACCCTTACTTTAGATGACAATAGGAAGGTCAGTATCAAAAAAATTCGATAGGACGACTTGGTTTTCCGAATGAATGCCTTGTCGAGAAAAGTTCGTCGAGAAAAGTTCTCCGAGAAGTCCGGCTTGACCTTCTCATCACGGAACCGAACGTGAGAGGGGGTAAAATCAGAAGAAGATGCTACCCCAGAACAAAGAGGGTTCCAGGAAGGATTAGACTTGCGCTTAGGTTCCATAGAGCAAACTAACCGAAAGAAAGAGAGAGCGGGAGAGAAAGACAAGTAGAAAAGTACCAAGCATAGATCAATATCAACAACATAGAGAAAAGAAGGTACGTATGCATGAAAAATGCATAAACATGTGACATGCAATAATAAAAACATCATGGGCTCAGCCCAATCCAATCCTATTAGCACACATGATTTCAATATAGTAAACACACATCTATAATGCATCAAAAATTGTTAAAATGAAAATGTGATGCAATGCATGAACATTTAAGATCATTTAAACAAAACCCAACCCAAAAATTTTGCAAAAACCTTATCAAATTTGAAAAACCCCAAAATTTTTCAAAAACCCCAAAAGTTAGGTCACAAAAGATGAAATGCATGATTAAATGTGAGAAATAAGATCATACCAGAGGAAGAAAACAATCTTGAGGCTGAAGATTGAGTGGGGAAGAGGTTTAGAGTGAGAGAAGGGTGTTTAGGGAGGTGAAGAGTCAAAAACAATCGACAGATATCGAGAAAAATGAGAGAAAAATCACACTGAGGCTATATATAGGAAACCACGATTCTTGATGGATCGAAAGGTATCTAGAGGTGTCGAGCTTTAATTCTCGATAGATGGAGCTGTCGAGGAGCTATTGAGAGGTGTCCACAGCAAAGTGACCTCGATGGATCGAGAAGCCATTCAGCAGCTATCAAAAAGATAGAAACTTTCTTGATAGATCGAGAAACTGTCGAGAAGCTATCAAGATAAATTCTCAAAAACATCGATGGATTGAAATTGCGATAACAACTATCGAGAAAGGAAGATTAAGAGGCTCGATAGATAGCCTAGCTATCGAGAGGTGTCCAGAAGCTGTCAAGAAGTTTAAAAACAGTTTTTCAAAGAAGAGAAAAACACAGATATGAATGCAATCAAGCATGCTACTCAACCAAAGATCCAAACTACATTTTAAGCTCTCAAAATCATCTCTCAACACGAAAAATGTCAAGCATATAGATCCAAAACACATACACACACTAAACAAGTCTAACAAATTTTTGTTTCAAAAACAAGTCAAGACAGTTTAGTGAGTATACATTAACACATGTATTCCTTGTGATGGCCAAATCACATTATACCTGCACATGTATCAAAAGTAGCAAAGAATATTGCGTGTTGTGTGTGAAAAACATCACAAGATTGCATAAGTGTCTTCATGTTATGACAATTTGAGATATGAGAAAATCATTTTAACTCACACATAATCATAACTGCTTGATGGGGACTATCACATTTGAGGTACATCGTATAACTCCCACATCTCCTAGAAGACACGCTTGCAATCATATATAAAACATTTTGATTCTTTTTGCTTTTATTTTTCTTTTGTAAAGCATAACATGCATGGGCATATAAGAGAGAGAAAAGAAATACCCAATGATGTTAAGCTTTTGACATTGCACTTTTGCCATGCCGAAGCATACATATATCATTGACATTGCACTTTTGCTATACCGAAGCATACAGATGTCATTTCATGATTGGCAGGCAATAGTGGTGAGATGGTTATTTATACCTTTCTTTTAGGATTTTTTAGTCCTTCCCGTCAAAAAGAGTGATACGAGTGTTAAGTACAATAGATTACTTAATTTTACTCATCACAAATATAAGCCACAGAGCTCACTTGCTTAGTTGTGCATCGAGATGCTCATCTAAGTTACAAAAGATACAAAGTTTAGAAAATTTTGTTTCAATGGCCATCTAAGGTACACAAGTACCAATGCACACAAAACACGTACTGTTTTTGTATTTTTCTGATTTTTCAATTTTTATTTTTATTTTTATGAAAAACAAAATAAAACAAAACTGAAAACAAACAAACAAAAACATGTTAAATAAAGCAAATCATAAAACTAGACTGACTCAAAACAAGAAAGCAAAACACACAAGTAATGCATACTCAAAAACAAGAAAGGAAGAGAGAGAGAGAAAAAGTGACTGAATCACTTGGAGCCTTTTTCTTTCCACGCCTTGGAAGAACCTTTCCATTTAGCAAATCCTTGATCTAGCGGTGAAGGGGAAGAATTGAAACCGTTCAAGTTCGAAAGGAACATGAAGGCTTTGAGTAGATCTCCAAGAGGAGCAAAAGATGATGGAAACTGATTCTGGTTTCCCGATGAGATCATACTATTGCTCTGTTGAGTGGCTAATCACTTATAGCAATTAGGTCGAGTATGTCTAGTCGCTTCGCAGTGATGACAGAGATGTTGCTTCTTCTGTTTAGGCTTTTGAGTATTGCCCTTCTTAGCCTTAGGGTTTTTAGTCTCTTTCTTATCAAGCTTAGGGGGTGCTCCTAAGATAGATTTACCCTTGTCTATGTTCTCACTAGCTAAAACAGTTTTGACATTATTGTTCTCAGATTTAATATTATTAGTAGGTGAAACAAAAACAGTAGTACTAGAAGAAGTAATACTAGGAGAAGAGAAATCATACCCTAAATCGGTTCGATCAGAAGCAGATTTCTGAAAGCTGAGCATCTCGTCAAGCTTTGCACTTGAAGTCCTCTCCAGCTGAGTTTTGACTTGAAACAGCTCCGCTTCAAACTTCTTGGTCTTCTCAGCCAAGAAATTATTCTCAAATGCCAGTGCTCCAATGGTCTGATTGGCTTCATCAAACTTTGTGGAGATTTCTTCTTATTCAAGCTCCACATCACTGAGTTTCTTGGTGGCCAACCTATACAACTTCTCATGCTTTTCGAAGACCTTGTACAATTTTGCATAGGCTGTATGGATGTCATCTTGTTCATCCATCTTCTTAAATTCAGACTTCACCAAGTCCTCTTCTTCATCCACATCTTCAACAATCCCCTCAGTAGGATTTATAGTGGCAGTGAAGGCATTCAAGATTCCATCATCCTCGTTATCAGAATCATCCTCAGGCTTGGTGTTGCTCAAAGTAGCAACAAGTGCCTTGCTTTTCCTAATGGTCTTGAGATATGTAGGACACTCTTGTTTCATGTGACCAAAGCCTTGATATCTGAAGCACTTCGGTCTTGAGGGAATAGTGTACTGACCGCCATCCCTAGCATCCTTCTTCCCTTTGTCTTGGCTCTTGAATTGAGACGAACTGGACTGCTTGCGGTCTTTGTCAAATCCTTTAGCATTGGCATTCTTCATAAAATTTTTGAATTGCCTTGTAATGTAGGATTTTATTTTAGAATCTTTATCGTTTGAAGAATCATCTGTGTCACTGCTCTTGGCCTTCAGTGCCATGCTTTTTTCCTTACTCGATTTCCCAATCCTTGTCAAACCCAACTCATGGGTCTATAGATTGCCAACTAGCTTTGTCAAAGGAATTTTGTCAATATCCTTTGATTCCTCAATTGCGGTGATCTTGGCATGAAATCTCTTAGATAGAGATCTAAGCACCTTTCTAACAATCTTGGGTTCGAGAATGGTTTCCCCAAGATTAAAGGCTGAGTTCACTATGTCCTTGATCTTGGCATAGAACTCATCGAATGACTCATCCTCCTCCATCTTGATCTCTTCAAAGCTTGTAGTAAACCTCTAAAGCTTCGAATCCTTGACAACCTTGATTCCTTCATGTACGTTTTTAGATCCCTGTAAAACTAGATTGTTTAACCTAATTAATTAACCAAGTGATTACTTAAATAAATTATTCAGATCTATGTTAACACAATCAAATCATATCATGTAAATAGTGCAAAAAAGTAAATAACACAATAATATGATAACTCAGGAAAACAAAACCAGTAAAAAACTTGGGGATGATTTAACCTAGCTATTCTCAAGGTAAAACAGATCCACTATGAAAGAATTGAAGTTTGTACAATAAGACTTAGACCACTAACATCCTATTGCTACCTCGAGTAGAAAATTTACTACCACGATCGCGTGACAGCTCCAAGTCCACGGACTACTTCATTCTTTGATCTTCTGTAGCCACAAGTTCTCCCACTTGTGATATTCTTTAAGTTCTTTAAGCAGCAACTGAAACTATCACCAAGCTCTTGACATGAATCTTGATCTTCATATCCCTAAGTGTGTATTAAGGTAAACATCTCTAGATCTCACAGAAGATTCACACATACAGCATAACAACAACCTCTAAAATGTGGCTAGGGTTTTTCCTTTTATACTTGAAGCAAAACATAAAACCCTACACATCATATGGGCTTGAGCTGAGTTGGAAATTTTGTAGAAAAAACAATCTGCACAAGGTTCAATCGATGGAGTCTAATTTTTGATCAATTGAGTCTTGCAGATTTAGTCCAATAAATTCTACAATCACTCGATTCTAACTTTACACATAAACATACTTTGAGCAACCTAAATCTAGACTAAGTTTTGATCATGGTTTGCCAATACATTACAAATTGAAGTTCTAATACATTTAGTTCCTAAAGTCTTAGAACCTAACAAATTCCCCCTTTGGCAATTCGTGACAAAACACATCACAAAACTGAAATGTTCAAAGTTACAAACAACCCATTTAAAAATTAACAAGCCCACAAACAATTCAACCTAATCATTATCTATCAGTTGCCAGTGTAGACAACAGCACGACCAAATAAACCTGTAACCTGTATCTTCCTGAAACACTCAACAAACACATATATGCATGTGTAGAAAATACAAATAAAACAAAATAAACAAACTAAAGCAAATAACAAATATGCAAACTAACTCTCCCCCTAAGTTAGATACAACAAAAAATTTTATTTTCTCCCCCTTTCAAAAAAAAATTTCAACTCCCCTTAAACAAAACAAACAGGAATCCCACATATTCCCACATTTCATCTAAATCTCCCCATTTTTGTTACGTATTGACAAAGACAACTCAAAAAAAGAGTAAATAGAAAACATACGTAACAAAAGTCAAGAGAAAATAGAGAATCAAGGAAATAAATGAAGCGCAACAACTCCCCATATGAACACTTGTTAGGTTTTAAAAACAGATTTCTCCCCCTATAAAAATAGGAAAAACAAAACAAGTTTTGGAAAAAACAGTTTCGGGAAAAATTTAGGAGGTAGGGAAAAAAAAAACAGATATTCTCTCTTTCAATAAATGCAAACTTGACAATATGTAACCCATAAACAGATGGTGTTTGAACTCAAATCAAGTAGAGAAAATATTTTCACATTGATTATCCATCATATCTCTTAAGAAAAATATTTTTTACAATTCACACATAAAAATAGCATATACTAAAATGTACAAAGGACTCAAAAATTAATCAATCAGTTTTTAAATCAAGTTGAGTACCCAATTGAGCAAAGTGTATGAATGTTATGTGTGAAAACAATGAGAGATATGACTGCAAAATTGCAAGATGGATACAAAAAAACAATGCAATGCATGTGAATCCTAAACACAAATGATGCATAAAATATTTATGGTCAAATACTTAAAAACTAAAAATTTTTCAGTTTCAATCAATTGAGAATCGATCGAATACCAATTGAGTTAGGAAAAAAGTCATGATTAAAAATCAAGGGAATTTCGATTGGTCGAAAAACACATTCAATCGATCGAAATTCTGAAAATTTGAATTTTTGAAAAACTGCAGAAGATTATGCAGAAAACAACTCAACCCAAGTAATTTCATGAATGAAATGCATGAGAATAAGTTTAAAAGTTTTTCAAAAACATTAGTTTTCAACCCAGAACTTCAAAACTGTTAGGGCATATGTGGTTCACTTGTTAAGAACATATGTTATTCTTTTATATAATTAGTTAATCCTTTGACAAAATGCACTCAATTTGTAATTGGGTAGTTCTAGATATTTTTAATACTTCAAGAAACAAGGTTTCAAGATCAAGTGTTAAAATCATTAAGTCTGTCCAAGAAACAAGCTGAAGAAGTGTTGAATCATTAAAGCTCAACACTTGCTCGATAGCTGCTCGACAGCTTCTATCTGTCGAGGTTTACTAAAATTAGATTTTCTGATCTGATTTTTTGGGATCCATGGATGTATCTTTGGGCCTTTTTTTCTTCTAACCATAGGCATATAAAAGGATTATTTTAAGGGCCGTCAAAGTGTTCACAAGTCGCACAAGCATTGAGCAAACTCTGTTTAAGCAAATTATGATCGGAGACAAAGTTATGCCCTAGCTCATATCTTCTAAAGAAGTTGTTGTGTATGTGCACCTTTGGGTTTTGTGACCAACCATCTTCTTGATCTTCATTGTAGATGAACTAAAGAACTTTGCAGCCAACAACTCTTTCTAGTTGGTGATTGAAGCCGTGTACTGGGATTCGCGCATTGGTTAGTCACGTACTTGGGAGCCGTACATCAAAAGGGGAAACTGTCACTACAGAACAAGTCCAATTAGGTATTGGGGTAAGGGTTCAACTGTAGGTTGGTAAGGTACTTGGGATTCCTTTACTTGTAACCACTTGTTGTGATAATAGTGGAGTTTTGGGAGTGGTGACCTGAAAATCACCCGGAGGGGGTTTTTGCCGTCAGGTTTTTCCCCATTCATAAACAAATCACCGTGTTATTTATTTTCCGCTGCATAATTAGTTTATTGGTGATTTTTTTGTGCTATCACGCGTTTTCATGTTAAATTGGTTAATTAATAACTTGGCTAATTAATTAATTAATTTAATCATAAGGGGTCAATACGTTTTTGGCCTATCAAGTGGTATCAGAGCAGACACACTCTGATTAGGTTTAATCTTTACTGTATTGATCCATTAACCCCTGTTGTCATGGCTGTAACCAGCTTGAAGAGATTTTTGTTTTCAAATACATCTTGTTTTTCTAATCACTACTTGTTTAAGTGTCTCAGAAAATACAATTTTAAAAGTTATTTGAACTCTTTTGTGATGACGATTGGAAAAAATCTCAGTTTGGCTAAGTAGAAACTAGACTGTCTCAGAATGAAAATGTGCAAAGGAGTTTGTCTGAGAAGAGTGAAAGTTAATGGCTTAGCTTATAAAAGGCAGTTGAGAGAAAGTACCATTCCCACTGATTTGTCATCTAAGCACGAAGTGTGTTTTATGATGAAGTCCGCATTCAAAGTAATGGACACATGTTTGTAGTACCTTGACAGTGGTTGCTCAAGACACATGACTGGAGATCGATCTCTCTTCAAAGTTTTCGAGTCTAAGAAAGGTGGCAACGTCACTTTTAGTGATGGGAGCAAGTCACAGATTAAAGGGAAAGGAATCATCTCTCTACTTGGACTGCTGGACATTGCAAATGTTCTTTATGTAGAAGGTCTAAGGGTGAACCTGTTGAGCATAAGTTAGATATGTGATCAAGACTTCATGGTACTATTCTCAAAGGGAAAGTGTCTTGTCATGGATGAGTCTAGAAAGAAGCTCATTAGTGGTGTTCACACTTTAGACAACTGTTATGGATTGGTTCCTGATGCTGATATTGTGTGCAATAGCATTTGTTTGCCTAATGAAGATCTATGGCATCAACGAATAGGACATGCTAGTTACAAGCATTTTTCTATTGTATCTAAGCATGAATCAGTCTTGGGGATACCAAAACTTAATAGAATGAGCAATGTGGTGTGTGGACCATGTTAGCTTGGAAAACAGACGAAAGCTAAGTATCCAGGCACTGAGACATTAGCTACATCTAGGCCATTGGAGCTTCTACATTTAGATCTTATGGGTCTAACCAGAACCGAGTCTCTTGGTGGTAAGAGATACATCAGATACACTTTGGTCATTCTCCTACGATCCAAGTCTGATGCTCCTGAGCACATTGAGGCTTTATGCACAAGACTGCAGAATGAAAAGAGTCTAAAGATTGATCGAATTCGAAGTGACCATGGTAAAGAATTCAAAAACTCTCATATGGAGTCATTTTGCTCAAGATCGGGTATATCTCAAGAATTCTTTGCCCCTATTACTCCTTAGCAGAATGGTGTGGTAGAAAGAAAGAACAGGGTTATTCAGGAGATGGCCAGAGCCATATTGCATAACAAAGATGTGGCTAAAAACTTGTGGGGAGAAGTCGTTAACACTGCATGTCATACGGTTAATAGGGTGTATTTCAGACCAGTACCAAAAAGACTCCTTATGAGTTATGGAAAGGAAGGAAGCCGAATGTGAAGTATTTCAGAATCTTTGGAAGTACTTGTTTCATCCTCTAGGATAGAGAAAATGTGGGAAAGTTTGACTCTCGGAGTGATGAAGGTATATTTCTGGGATACTCCTCCACAAGCAAGGACTATCAGGTATACAACAAAAGAACTATAAAGGTAATGGAGACAGTGAATGTTGTTATTGATGAGTCTTCAAATTCTAGTTCTGAAAAGGGTATTGAGGAACTCCCTGAAGAAATTCTTCCCCTTAAGTCTAGGGAAGTTCAAGATATTGCTGAACAAGAACCTGCATCTCCAAGTACTTCTGGTACTCCTAGTATTGAGGAAGACTCCGTAGATATACCCACTTCACCAGATTCTGAGTCTCATGAAGAGAAAGGACCTCCCTCCAGGATTAGATTAAATCATCCTCCAGAAGTTATTGTGGGAAATATGAATGAACTCATATTAAGAAAACGTACAGTTGATAAATGTGTTGCTAACTTTGTGTCTTATTCTTGCTATTTGTCACAGGTTGAACCCACAAAAGTTGAGAAATCACTACAAGATGAAAGTTGGGTCGAAGTAATGCATGATGAACTGCTTCAGTTTCAGAGGAATGATGTTTGGACTTTAGAACCTAGACTGGAGGGTGAGCACATCATCGGTACAAAGTGGATATTCCACAATAAGACTAATGAAGAAGGCAATGTGATCCGCAACAAGGCTTGGCTTGTAGCCCAAGGATACTCACAAATGGAAGGAGTAGACTATGATGAAACATTTTCCCTAGTTGCTCAAATGGAGTCGATCGGAATTCTCTTTGCCCTAGCATGTCATCTGAAGTTCAAACTTTATCAGATGGATGTGAAGACTGCTTTCTTAAATGGGCTACTTAAAGAGGATGTCTATGTGGCTCAACCAAAAATATTCATTGATCCACACTTTCTGGATCATGTGTTGTACCTCAAGAAGGAACTTTATGGGTTAAAGCAAGCCGCTAGAACTTGGTATGATAAACTCACACAATATCTGGTGTCACGTGGGTTCACAAGAGGAAAAGCTGATCAAACTCTCTTCATCAAAAAGGAAGATGGTGAGTTGATAGTTGCTCAAGTCTATATTGATGATATCATCTTTGGGTCGACTAAGGATGAACTTGCTCATGGCTTCTCAAAACTCATGCAAGCCGAGTTCAAGATAAGCATGATTGGAGAGCTGAATCACTTTCTTAGATTACAGATTCGCCAACAAAATTCAGGTATATTCCTATCTCAATCTAAATATGCTAAGAATCTTGTGAAAAAGTTTGGTTTGGATTCTGCTAGTTCTGTTAGAACCCCTATAAGCCCAAATGTTAAACTCACTGTAGAGTTGTTAGGCAAGAGTGTTGATCCTTCTATATATAAAAGCATGATAGGTAGTCTTCTTTACCTTACTGTTAGTAGACCTGACATTAGTTACAGTGTTGGTGTGTGTGCTAGATATCAAGCTAATCCCAAAGAATCACATATGACTGCTTTAAAATGAATTATAAAGTATGTCAAAATCACTGCTGAGTTCGGTGTGTGGTATAGCAAAGACAAAAATGATGTCTTAGCTGGGTACTCTGATGCTGATTAGGTTGGCAATGCTGATGATAGAAAGAGTACTATGGGGAGTTTTTTTTATGTGGGTAACAATCTTGTCTCCTGGATGAGCAAAAAGCAGAACTCCATCTCATTATCCACTGCAGAAGCTGAGTACATTGCTGCCGGTAGCTGTTGCACCTAACTTTTCTGGATGCAAAAACTCCTTCATGATTATGGTATTTGTCAAGAGCATCTTACTATCTACTATGACAATACCAGTGCCATCAATATCTCTAAGAATCCGGTTCAACATTCTCGAACCAAACACATAGAGATTCGACATCACTTCATTAGGGAGCTTGTCGAAGATGGTATTCTCACTCTTGAGTTTATCCATACTGATGATCAAAAGGCTGACCTGTTCACCAAACTTCTTGATAGCAAACGTTTTGAATTCCTTTGTCAAAACATTAGTGTCATCTCCATGGATTGATCCCCTTCTCTCGCCCTTCTCCCTCATGCATTTGCATCTAGTTTTATGCTTTGCTTTGTTTAACATGTTTTTGTTTGTTTGTTTTTAGTTTTATTTATTTTGTTTTTGATATAAAAATTAAAAAAAAATTGAAAAATTGAAAAATACAAAAACAGTGTGTGTTTTGTGTACTTTAGTACTTGTTTACCTTGGATGACCATTGAAACAAAGTTTTCTAAATTTTGTATCTTTTGTAACTTAGATGAGCATCTCTATGCACAACTAAGCAAGTGAGCTTTGTGGCTCTTATTTGTGATGAGTAAGATTAAGTTATCTCTTGAACTTAACACTCGTATCACTCTTTTTGATGGGTAGGACTAGAAAATTTTAAGAGAAAGGCATAAATAACCATCTCACCACTGTTGCCTGCCAATCATGAAAGACATCTGTATGCTTCGGCATAGTAAAAGTGTGATGTCAATGACATTTGTGTGCTTCGGCATAGCAAAATTGGAATGTCAAATGCTTAGCATCTTGGGTATTTCTTTTCTCTCTCTTGTATGCTCATGCATGATATGCTAAATAAAAGAAAATATATAAAGAAAATAAAAAGCAAAAAAATCAAAAATGCTTTAAATATGATTGCAAGCGTATATTCTAGGAGATGTGGGAGTTATAGGATGTACCTCGAAGATGATAGTCCCCATCAAACAGTTATGATTGTATGTGAGTTAAAGTGATTTTCTTATATCTCAAATCATCATAACTAGTTGACACTTATGCAATATTGCGATATTTTTTACACACAAACACGCAATATTCTTTGCTACTCTTGATACATGTGCAGGTACAATGTGATTTGGCCATCACAAGATTTTACATGTGCTAATGTATGCTCACTAAACTGTCTTGCCTTGTTTTTGAAATATAAAATTTGTTAGACTTGTTTAGTGTGTATGTGTGTGTTTGGGGATCCATGTGCTTAAAATTCTTGTTGAGAGATGTTTTTGAGAGCCTAATATGTTGATTGGATCATTGGTTGAGTTGTATGTTGGATTGCATTCATGTCTGTGTTTTTCACTTCTCGAAAAACTGTTTTTAAAAGCTAGCTCGACACCTTATCGACACCTCCTTGATACCTTGCTATCTGTCGAGCATCTCAAACTTTTTCTTATCGCAATCTCGACACCTTCTCGACACCTAGTGGATCGATCGAGAAAGTTTCTGTCTCCTCGATAGCTTCTCGACACCTAGTGGATCGATCGAGCTTCTGTTCACAATCAGGTGATTCTTATTCCTCGATACCACTCGACACCTGCAGCTGTTAACGTTCATTTTCTCAACACCTTCCTTGACTGAATCCTTGACACCTCTCGACATCTTAGCTGTCGAGATTTACTGAGGTTCTTATATAAACCCTTCGTGTGATCCGCCTCTCATTTTCTGTCGATCTCTTTCTCGATAGCTCTCTCTTTTCTCTCCCAGACACTCTCATCTCACTCCAATCTTGCTCCTTAAGGTTTCCTCAAGCTTTTTCAAGTTCTTTTACACTTGGTAAGCTTCTAATCTCTCATTCTTCATGCATTTCATGATTTGAAACCTAGATTTTGGGGTTTTTCAAAATTGATAAGTGTTTCTTGAAATTTTGGGTTAGGTTTTCATTTAAATGTTTTTAAAACCTCATACATTGCATCACATTTGCATTATAATGGTATTTTCATGCATTTAGATGTGTGAAATATGCTTATGTGCTGGTAGGATTGGATTGGGCTGAGCCTATGATATTTTTTACTTTGCATGTCATATGTTCATGCATTCCCCATGCATATGTACTCTCTTTTCAATATATTTGATATATTTGAATTGCTTGGGACCTTTCTAATTGTTTCTCTCTCTCTCTCTCTCTCTCTCTCTCTCTGTTTACGTTAGTTGTGTCTATGGCACCTAAACGTAAGTTTGCTCCGTCCAAGAACCCTCTGCGTTCTAGGACATCTTCATCTTCTGATCCTACTCCTTCTAACATTCGGTTTCGTGATAAGGATTCTTGTAAGGCTTTCTCAGAGAACTTCTGTCGACGAGGTGTTCATTCAGAACGCCAAGTCATTTTGGCGGACTTTGCAGACACTGACCTTCCCTTTGTCATTCACAGTCAGGGATGGGAGTCACTGTGTGACGTCCCGGTCACTTGTCCTCTCGTGCTTATTCAGGAGTTTTACTCCAACATGCACGGGATTGATCGTTCAGTATCTCTTTTCTTCACTCGCATTCAAGGTACGCGCATTCTAGTCACACCTCAGCTTGTTGCGGATGTGCTTCGGGTTCCTAAGATAGAGCATCCTGACTATCCTAATTGTGAGCGTCTGAGGACTGTGTCCAAAGATGAGCTCATGGTTGCTTTTTGTGAGCGCCCTGCTAACTGTGGTAAGCGTCAGTATACACCATGTAAGGCTTTTGCTAAAGGCCCTTGCTTCATGAACATGGATATGACTTTTGTACTCCATCCTTTCTCTCACTACAACTCCATCACAGAGCCTCGTGCTCGGTTTTTGTTATCTCTTCTTGAGCATCTTACCATAGACTTCCCTTCTCATTTCATTCTCTCTATTATAGATGTTCATTTAGATTCGGCGTCCCATGATAAGCTCATCTTTCCTTCCGCTATCACGAGGATCTTACGCCATTTTCTGTCCCTTTTCCTGTGTCCGACCACTTTACACACATTTGTGCCATAGATGCTGCTACCGTAAAACATAGTGAGGCGTAGTTTAGGTCGCGACAGCCGGATTCCACTCCTCCCTCCGGTCCAGCTCCATCTCGTTTAGCTCCATCCACATCCGCTCCCTCCACTTCCTTGGACGATGTATCACTTGGAGACATCATGGTGTAGTTGCAGCGCATGGATGCTCGCCTTGATACACTTTCTACTAAGTTGTATCAGGTGAATGTTCTTGTCAGTCGTATNAGTAGTTTTGGGATATGAGAGTAGTCATTCTTAGGGGGAGAGTTAGTATAGGACACTTTTGTTAGGAGGAGTGATGTTGATATGAGGGATGTAGTGAGGATATGATATGATATGATGTATCTTTTCTTTTCTTTCTTTAGATACATTGTTCTTGTACATTGGGTCTTGTGACCATTTATTGACATACATTGTACTTATTCTTCTTTATATGTGGATATATGTTTTCTTTCACCTACCTCTTGCTTGTATTGTTTCTTTTCTTCCTTTATACACATGTTTCTTATACTTGTATGCAATCTACTATATCTATTTTACACTAAGATGCTTTGATGAGTTTTGTTTAAAGTGTTTCAGAAATACATGTTGTCAAAGTCTACTTGCTATAAACTCTCTTCTTGTAAAATTTTTCAAGAGTTTGTGTTAGGATAGATTTTATTGTATTCAACAAGTGAATATGAGTTGAGTGATTTATGACTTCTCTTATATGTTCATTTGTTTGTTGTGATTTTGTCACGGATTGCCAAAGGGGGAGATTGTTAGAACATATGTGGTTCACATGTTAAAAACATATGTCATGATTTTATGTAATTGGCTAATCCTTTGACAAAACGCATTTTACTTGTATTTGGGTAGATCTAAGATGTGTTGAAATACTTTAAGAAACCATGTTTCAAGATCAAGTGTTGAAACCTTCAAGTCTGTCTAAGAAAACAAGATAAAAGTGCAAAGTTACTAAAACTCGACAGCTAGCTCGACAACTAGCATGTGTTGAGGTTTAAGGAAGTTGTTCTACCCATGGCTCAATAGCTATCTTGACAGATGCTTGACAGCTTCTATCTGTTGAGGTTTACAAAAATCAGAATTTCTGATCTGATTTCTTAGGATCCGTGTTTATGTGTTTGGGCATTCTTTTCTCCTAACCCTAGATATATAAAAGGATTGTTTTAAGGGCCGTTAAAGAGTACACAAGTTGCACATGCATTGAGCAAAATCTGTTTAAGCAATTTGTGATTGGAGACAAAGTTTTGTCCTAGTTCATCTCTTCTAAAGAAGTTGCTGTGTATTTGCACTTTTGAGTTTTGTGACCAAGCATCTTCTTGATCTTCATTGTGGATGAACTGAAGAACTTTGTAGCCAACAACTCTTTCTAGTTGGTAATTGAAGTCGCATACTGGAATCTACGTATTGGTTAGTCACGTACTTGGGAGCCGTGCATCAAAAGGGGAAATTGTCACTACAAAACAAGTCCAATTGGGTATTAGGGTAAGGGTTCAACTGTAGGTTGGTAAGGTACTTGAGATTCCTTTACTTGTAACCGCTTGTTGTGATAATAGTGGAATTTCGAGAATGGTAACCTGAAAATCACCCGGTAGGGTATTTGCAGTTAGGTTTTCCCCATTCGTAAACAAATCACCTTGTTATTTGTTTTCCGCTGCATAATTAGTTTATTAGTGATTTGTTTTTGCTACCACGCGTTTGCATGTTAATTAACTTAATTAATTCGCTTAGCTAAATTAATTGGTTAATTTATCACAAGGGGTAAATTCAATTTTGGCCTATCAGTAGGCATTAAGGGTGAACAAGATTTTCTCAAAAAAAAAAAAAAAAAAAATTTCATTAAATAATCCACATTAAAAGACGAGTTTGTGAGACAAAATAGATTATAGAACAAGTTTGTGATTCCCCATATGACAGTGGCGTCTTCAAGTGAATACACCATTGAAAAAACCCACATTCATCCCTTGGGCAACATTGGAAAAGCCTGTACCAATTCTCATTTCGCTTATCTAAAATCCTCTCGCTTGCTCTTAAGCCACACAAATAGTTCGAATTTTGGAACCAAAGCCCGTCATCAATATCAGTACACATTGCATCCGACATCTGCATGAGGAAGCCACTAATATCTCAACAATCATATTAAAGGCACAATCACATAGAAGGAAAGAATGTTTAAAAATCATATATAGTGTTAACCAATAAAAATAGGATTGCACCCTCCTCAAATAGTTTTCTGGTGTTCATGTAGCTTCATTACTTCTTCAAGGGCACATTGCCAAGTCAAGAAAATCATTACTTCATGTTACCAAAAAAATAAAAGGAATTCAAGTCTGGCCAATGGAAATTGAGTACATATTACAAGATTAGGAGTTGTGAAAGACACAAGATACCGATTTTTGGAAAATTATCTAATAGCCATACACTGAGAGTTTTTCTTTTGGACCAAAATTTGCAAATATTCCAGGTTAGGTGATTTTAGATGGGAGCAATTGTAATCACCAGGTCTATATGCTTTTTGACTATATATGTTTGTGGTGCGGACACAAGGTACAAGCCCCCAATTATACGCATGCATAGGAGGAAAAGCAAAAAGAAGATAGCCCAACCTGTGGCCTTATGGATGGAGCCTGTTAGTTATTGGGCTTGAGATTAAGTAAGCTCGAGCATTTAATAATTAGGGTTTCTTTATGCATTTTATTGTTAGCTATTTAAGCACTTTTTCTGATTATTGTAAGACAGTTTTGAGAATTATAAAATTATTGTATTTCTTTTTACACTAGTGTCGACTCCAGTTTGCTTGGTGTTGACTCCAAGCAACCCTTAGGTGCTGACTCCTAGGGTTTAGTCTTGATTCCATTGTTGATTGATTGTTTTATTGAAATAGTGTGGTTGTCCTACGTTAGTTTTGGTATCAAAGCAGACTTTCGGTCCATACAACACAACTGTAGACAACCACTTGAAAAAAAAACCATCAAAAAAGCAAGCTAGCCAAATATGATAGTACCTTTCAAGATTTTGCCCCATGAGATCTTGAACAAGCCTAAACTAGCCCTTGCAATCCGTATATACCCCCAAGCGCCACATGAGTTTTTCATCCCTGAAAGTTCAATATGAGTATGAAACACCCTTGAACGTTTAGACCCCAAATTATAAAAATACCAATTCAAGCTTATAATTAAACAATTAATGTGCGGAACATGAACATAAGCCAATCACTGAATTGGTAACTAATCTAAGCCAAATATAAACACATCCACAGCAGTAAATATAAGGCAAAGATAAAGGGAAGAAAGATGCAAACACATGGACAACATACGATGTGTTATCGAAGAGGAAACCAAAGTCCTCGACGTAAAACCTCTCCGCCACCCTCCAAGCGGTGATAAAATGCACTAAAGAATATAGTTAGGATACATGAACAGCAGAAGACCCTCCAAGCCTAATCTACCCAGGTACCTAAGCCCTCCAAGCTTCTTGCTCCAACGAGGTTACGTTAAACCTATTTCTTCTTTAGCTTCCCGGATTCCGCTACTTGACCATAGCATCAACTAATGTATATTGGTTCCTTCCAAATTGCTTCCCTCAGCACCAAATAAACCTTCTCACAGACGTGGGTGTGGTGAGATAAGGATTTGGTAAAAGACCTTTCAAGGGTATGACAATGGAGAGGAAGAGAGTAGAGGAATTTGTAGAGTTTCTTAGATGAAGATTGGGGATGAGGCAATCTTGTTTTTCTTTAGGGTTTTCTCTCACAAAATTCTCTCTGGAAGCTCTTTACATTTAGTGGGTATAAGGGTCTATATATAGTGAGGTGAGATGAGAATACGAAGAGACAGATTTTTGCCAAACAGGGTAAATTGGCGGCTTGGTCTCGCGGCTTGTCCAAGTCACGAAATCAAATCGCGACGTAATGGCCTGGCCAGCCTGGAACTTTTGTCCTGTAGTGCGATAGCTGGCGCGACCCTTTAGCTTCCCTGTGTGCATCTCACGTGTTTGAAGTTGGTGACTTGCAGTCGCGAGCCACCCGCGAGTCCTAGCCGCGAAGCTCTACTTCTTTGCATATACTTGAGCTTTTCTTCACAACTTCTCACACACTACCCTTATAATAATCTCACCCAAATACAGGGTTACTAAGTGCTTAAATTACAAGCAAATTGGCACGGAATAAAGCCAACACGATGGTTGATAAATTTCAACCTTACAATCTCCCCCTTTGGCTATTTCGTGACAAAACGCTAAAACAAACTCTAGACTTAACACGTGAGTTGGGAACAGTTGGAAAACTTACTCACACTTAACTCTAGAATCTGCGAAACTTTAGAACCATAAGAACAAGTAACTCCTGAAACACAACATCACAATAAGTTCATTGTATACAGAAACTTGTAATGCATATGGAGCAAGCACAATGCGATCATGCACAATGGAATAAAGCAGTAAACCATGGCAAGACCAAAACAGGTAATCACTATAGCCAAGTGATCACAATGCTCATTCACACTTGGAATGAACATCCTTGTCTCCATTCCCAAATAAGCTGAATTTTAGGCACAGTAGTTGGGTTGAATTTCTGCAACGCTACTAACATGTGGTGAAACATAGGGCGGGATTTTAGAATAAGGCTGACGATGCACTAAGTCGAAGGGTGTCTTTACTATCCGTCATGAGTGTTAAGGTTACTGGGTTTGAACAACTCAAGGAATACTATGAGTCATGCCTAGATTTTGGGCAGCTCTACACTAGCCTAAGTACTGCCCTATGGCCAATCCTGGATGATTATACCCTTCAAGATGGTTACTTGTTCAAAGCCAACAAGTTATGTATCCCTTGGTCTTCAATGAGAGATTTCCTAGTTTGGGAGATATATGCAGGAGGCCTTGTAGGACATTTTGCTGAGACAAAACAATTGAGGAAGTGGAGCATCAATTCTATTGGCCTGGTCTTAAAAGGGGTGTTGCCAAGATAGTTGGTCAGTGTCGTACATGTCAACTAGCCAAACATTGTAAGCAAAACACTATCCTGTACACGCCTCTAACTGTGCCAGATTGCCCGTGGTAGGATGTGAGTATGAATTTTGTGTTAGGTTTGCCCGCACCTTTAGGAAGCATGATTCTATTCTAGTAGCTATTGATCGCTTCTCTAAGATGGCTCATTTCCTACCATGTTCTAGACCTCTGATGCTTCTAAGATGCAAAGCTCTACTTTGATAAGATTGTCAAACTTTTTGATCTTCCTGAAACCATAGTGTCTGATAGGGATGTTAGCTTCATGAGTTATTTTTGGAAGATTTTGTGGCATTTAGTAGGCACCAAATTGAAATTTTCCACGGCATTTCATCCTCAAACTAATGGTCAAACTGAGGTGGTTAATTGTAGTCTAAGCAACCTCCTTTGGTGTCTAGTAGGTGAAGCCAATCGGAATTGGGATTCAATTCTTCCTACAGCCCAACTTGCATATAATAGCTCTATTAATAGGTCTATAAGCGCTAGTCCTTTTGAGGTTATGCATGGATATACACCTAGGAAGCCCTTAGATCTTTTGCCCATGTCCCTACATGTTAGGATTTTTGAATCTGCTGAGGCATTTGCACAACATATTCATGATTTGCATAATGAGATTTGCAAAAAAATTCAGGTAAGTAATTTTCAATATAAAATTCATGCTGACACTCATTGGCGTCATGTAGAGTTTCAGGTTGGGATTATGTCATGATTCGGATTCGACTTGAACGGTTTCCCTCTGGGACCGTTAAGAAATTGTAGGCTCGTAGTGCCGGTCCATTCAAGGTATTGAAATGAATGGGCCCAAATGCATATGTCATTAACCTTCCTCATGATTATGGTATTAGCTCCTCCTTTAATATTGAGGATCTAGTTACTTATAAAAGCGCTATAGCTATTCCTGATACCCCTTTTGATGAGCCTTTACTTGATCCTATTGATGCCCCAATTTCTACCCCTTTACCTTTAAATCTGCCCTATGCACATAAAAAATCTATTGATGCTATTTTAAATGAGCAGATTGTTTCTACTAGGGATGGAATAGTTTATCATTTCCTAGTTCGGTGGCGAGGGCGACCAGATTTTGATTGCACATGGATTACTCGAGATGAGCTACAACGATTGGATCCTGACTTGCTAGAGTACTATTAGAGCTTTTCAAATTTCCAACTCACCCAGGGGGAGTTGGTGCAAACACAAAGTACAAGCCTCCAATTATACGCATGTATAGGAGGAAAAGTAAAAAGAAGACGGCCCAACCTGTGGCCTTATGGATGGAGCCTGTTAGTTATTAGGCTTGAGATTAAGCAAGCCGAGCATTTAATAATTAGGGTTTCTTTATGCATTTTATTGTTAGCTATTTAAGCACTTTTTCTGATTATTGTAAGACAGTTTTGAGAATTATAAAATTGTTGTGTTTCTTTTTACACTGATTCTGACTCTAGTTTGCTTGGTGTTGACTTTAAGCAACCCTTAGGTGCTGACTCCTATGGTTTAGTCTTGATTCCATTGTTGTTTGATTGTTTTATTGAAATAGTGTGGTTGTCCTATGTCAGTTTGTTTCTATCCTCATCCATAGTGGTTGGAGTCTAGACACCAAAAATTTGAAAGTCATCCAAAAAGAAAATCAAATTTGTAGTTTTTTTTTTTTTTTTGGTGGGACTGGGTTAGGGAAAAATTAAACCACATAGTCAATGCCACACCTTCCCACTCATTTACTTTTGAGGCGACACATTGTATGGAAAGTTTGAAACTTTATATTAGGAGTAGGAGTAATGTAAGATTTCAAGAATTCAATAATTGCTTACCCATATGAATTTGTTACACATAGTTGGTCAAGCAGTAAATAGCCTCAAAGTTTTATATAGTCATTTTAAATGTTAGAAAATAGACATCTATGATATGCACCAGCACATGCAGATGAAGTCCTATGTGCAGATGAACACTAGAAATGAGAGGCACACATTTCTATCATTCCGTGCAAACCCTCTCACAAAACCCCTTTCGCTCTTGATGCCACAACTTTTCAATTAAGTGTATGAAGAAGGAACACAACAATCTTTAGACAAAAACCCATTAACAAGCAAGGTAAAAGTGAGTTTCAAACCTGGATTTGCAGCAGCCCCGCAGGTTGTCGGTGTTGAAGTGGCACCTTCTTCCGTTGGTGTCAGCAGTGAGAAAATCTTGATTCGTTGTTGGGTCTTGGAGTGCTGACAGTGGAGATGAGATCTGAGGAATGTGAAGCCCAGCCGTGGATCCTCTACTGCGTCAATGGAGATGAGGACTCTATCAGGTTTGGTTTTCTGCTCTCAGGGAAGAGAAGGGAAAAAGAAGGAACAAGCATTGAGAAGAAGGGCAACGGGAATATGGATTTCTTCTCTCTTCTCAAATAAAAATTATTTAGTACAGGGTGTCAGCTTTTTCAAAAATCAAACACACATATAACAAACACATATTTATGCTTTTCAAACACTGAAACATATTATTTAAACCATGATACCAAACACATTTTTGTTTTGTTTAATGAATACTAAAAACATGTGTTTCAACAACATTTTTTAAACCACAGTTTTCACATCATTTTAAATAACGATTTTTGGAATTAGTGACCAAACGAGCCTTTAGCCTCCAGCTGCAGTACCAGAAATAGGAAGATCCCATAAAGGTTATCTTACCATTTTTAGCCAAACCCATGAATTTAATGCAAAATATTTTCTCCAACAGAAGACCTCACACAGCTGACATTATCCAGCTATGTCAGGATAGCTACTGCTGTAGAGCTGTTAGCTGCAGCAGCTATTGCTATT